>NW_020955234.1:592811-652811 GCF_003031625.1 Empidonax traillii
TTTTTTTTTTTTTTTTTTTTTTTTTTTTTTTTTTTTTTTTTTTTTATAGTGGATAAGCCAGTCTGCTTGTAAATATGTTAAAGGATAGTGTGTAGGTGGCAGAAGAATTATGCTACAATTTTAACAGCTAATAAATCTTTATTTAAGCAAGGGACCGCTAAAATTTAATTAGGCATATAAAAGCAGAGATCATTCTAAGGGTAAAAATATGCCAATTCTCACAAGAAAAGACATCTGCTTCATGGAAAAAGAGCAAGCTGAAGTGTACTCCTCTGTTACTATGTCAATAGAAAAGCTTTCATTAGGGGTTGCAGGGGTCTAAGTTTAAAGAAGGAGGGGGGAAAAAAAAAAGAAAAAGAAAATATTTTTTTTTCAGGCTGTGTGCATGGGTATAAAAAGCATAAAAGTTAGTAATATTGCTGCTCTGTTTACTGGTGTTATTGCCAACACAATGTCTCTCTGCTTCCTGAAGGACAACCCTTTGGAAATACCATCTCACCACACCGTTGCTCGTGCTCCACACCAGGCCTCCGTACTTGGGTGAGCTGGAATCTTTTTTAGTACGAGCTGCAATGCCTTAGAGAGGGGTGCTGCTCATGGAAACCTTTGTGCACATCATGAAATAAATTGTGAGTGGCATGAAAAGTCAGACTAAGTCATTTTGGAAGACGAAAATTGCATTGGACAACACATTGCTCATGGCGGGTTTGCTCGTGTGCCAGCCAGAGTGCTAGTAGGAAAAAAGAGGAATTCCTGATTTTCACATGACTCAAGTTGTTCCTCTGGTAAGCACGGTGTCACCATGGCAGTAAAACTAAAGTACCTCTTTCTGGCTCAGCATTACCAACATCTCTGAAGAAAAAAAAAATGCTCAAGATTTTATAACTTCTAAATCTGCTGAGTTTTGAAAAAGAAAAAAAAAAAAAAGGTAAAACCACATGACCGATTAAAAGACTTCTTAAATTTACAAATCTGTATGAAGTTAAAAACAATAATCTTCTCTAGATTGCATTTTACAGTGAGTTCTGTCATGCTTGTGGAAGCTGCCCTGAGTTTTATTGCTGTCCAAGCTCAAAAGCCAGGTAGCACATACTGATACTCTGCTCTGGTATGACTGTGGTGAGCAGCAACCTCAGGTCCCCCGTCACTGAACCGCAGATGTAGGTTATTATTGTATAGATTGTTCATACACTTCGCTGTGAGTGTTGAAGAGTTCGTGGAGTGACGATAGAGGCTGCTTTTGTATCACCTTAGATGAACATCTCTTCACTTGGATGTGCTGATTACCTGGAATGCCGTCACTGGGCAGAGCTTTGTACAGTCGAGTGCTAAGCTCCCCCCGGGGGCTTTGCTTGCTCTCATAACATAATTATTAAATAACAAACATACTCTTTCATTTTGCCCAACAAGGACACAGTCTTTATTTGACCTTTCCTGCTCTTCCTGTTATGCTATCCCCTAAGCCTTTCGGAATCTTTCCGTAGCCAACACGAGGTGCTCCGTGGAGTGCAGGCACATCTACGTGGTGCAAAAATTGTCTTTGCAAATTGCTGAATCTACACTGAGAATTTTGAAGAGCGGTTTATACAAATATCTGTCAGAAAAAACACGGTGCAGCTCATCCTGCTTTAAGGGCAGGAGGTACAATGTAAATGACCTTTTAATTAAGGTCACCCTGTTTTCTGTGTTTATTTGATTTATGCTAAAGCTGAGGACAAACTCTTATCTTAACACAATGTGTTTTAAGCCGGTGTTTTGCCAAGTGAGGGGTACCAGAATGACATAGTGCATGTTATCTAAAATGCCTTCTTCTCAGCAAGGGTTATGTTTGTGTTGCTGCCCATTCATCTTTTTGTTTTCTCCAGGAACATGACACAACCCAGCAAAGCTCATTCCGTGGGGCAGACCCTTTTAAATGCCACATACTGTGTGCTCTAGGCAAGGGTAGTCACAACTTGGCTAAGGAAGGTGTCTCTCATGTCTCAGCTTTCAACATTAATTTGTTCTGGCAAGAGTGCCATATGTACACTGAGTTACTCACATTCATACAAGGAACTGAACTTGTGATAGGATCTAAATGCTTTTGATTTCACTTGAACATACGTATTCTTGGATTTGCCTTCTCTGGGGCTAAAAGAAACGTAGCAATTTCATATATATAATGCTTCCATATTTTTTTTGAAGAATGAAGGAATGTTATTAGTAACACTTGTGCATGCAGCATGCAGGTTTACACAAAATACTAATTCTTGCATTCAGCTATCTTGATTTTCTTTGTTTTGTAAGGTAGACAGAGCTTCTGTAGCTAGGCTGTTTTGCTTACAATTTTGACAGTTGAGGTATGGATATAAATCATTTGCCAAGGAGAAAAACTTTGTTCTCTAGTGAACTTACAATGTAATTTGAATAGATTCCTGTTATTGATGATGCAAGACCAATGCAGATATTTTGAACTAAACACACTGGACTAAATGGGCCACCTTCTGCCTTCTGTTCCATCCACGCGATCCCGTAGTGGCCTGCTGGACAGATGGTTTGGTTATGACATGGTGAATTGCAAAGATTTTTGTTTCTCTAAAGTAATTGTTTGTACAAATCACAGGCTTTGTATGCGTAAAATTCCAGCCAGATGTTAGGGCCAGAAATGAATCATGTCACCACAAGTCATTGATTCTGCTGGGAACTGTGGTGGTACCTATCGCAGTTCACAGCAGGACATGTTAGTGGGAGCAGAGGAATAGCAGGGGCTTCCCTTGGAGCATATTTCTGATGCAGAACGGATCTGTTCTGCAGTTCTTAAATTTACTGATACAGCAGCCTGAATAATTCACAGCCTTTGAACTGAAATCTTTTTGGACCTAAAATAATTGAGGCTGCCAATTTATCCGAAGTAGATGGTTTTTGTGTTAGCTCCCCTCCCCCTGTCCTCGTATCCCACATATTCCACACATCTTTCGTATTCCTCCTCTGTTCAAATCTATAGCTCATGCAGGAGGAATACCTGGAATTCTCCTGTTTCTCCCAAATTGCCTAGCCATTGCATTCTTCACTTATCACAAGGAGGGCTGCAAGAAAAGGCATCTCACAGGTTTTCACACAGGCATACGCTGTACAAAGCAGTGCTGAGGTTTCAGAGAATCTGGGTAGCAATGGATGTGAGTGGGGTGGATGGGCAATGCCTGACAGATCAGAGAAGATTTTAGCACCTTTCCAGAAAAAGATGTCTGCAAGAGACCTGGGACAGGTGCTGAGGAGAAACACTACTAGCAGACTAGCAGAAGAGTAGCTAAGGTTAGAGATGACGTCAGTTAGAGTTTGTGTAGCTCCAGGAACGATCTGTGCAATTTGAGCCCATAAGAAAACGATAGCCATGTGTGGAGTCTTGGAAACGTGGGAGTGGGCCATTAAAAGTCAGAACAGAAAGCTGGGAAGAGCCATCAGTGAAGAAGGCTGGTGCAGGAAAGGTGGCATTTAGGAGGGCTAGAAGAGGAATGCAGCTGTGAAGATGAGCTGCTGTGAAGAAGAGCAGGCCATACATTGAAACCGAAGGCTGGATACAGTCCTAGGGAATACATGAGAGAAACTGTGGGAAAAGCAAGTGTTATTTAGCTTTGAGCTCTGGATGTGCATCCCAGCCTGCTCCTGGCTTTCTGTTGGGATGAGAAGCAGGAACTCTCAGAAATAGCCCATGGGTGAGATGTGATGGCATCCCTGGGCACACAGGAAGTTTCTTTCAGGACTGCCCATTTGGAAGCCAGGACTGCAGGGTGGCACGGAGTGGGGGGATACTCATTGCTTCCTTCCCTGTTTCTCAACCTGAGGAAAACAGACATATCCTTCCATTCACTTTCACACTAGACACCTTGCTGAAGGATTCCTAGGCCCCGTTTGTTTTTCAGCAGTGTATGGCCAGTGCTAAAAATCAGAGAGAAAGCTTGGGCTGGAGCTGTGTGGAAAACTTGTCAGCTTAGTGATAGATTCTGGATCTGTTTTCAAATAAGTGCCTCCTGCTTTCAAATAAATTGTGAGCAGATCCACAGCAGAGACAAAGCCATTTTGAGTAAAGCAAAGGCCTTCTGTCAATAGTGGCAGCTGAAGGATCGGATCCCTCTATTCCTTGTTGGCCTGTAGCTTTGAAATGCTATTTTTTCGCACTTCATTCCTTTCAGGAACGAAACTTTGAAAAGGTTATGCATCCTGAGAGCAAATCAGAATCTAAATATAGGAGAGAAAAAATAGATTAGTTGTCTAGGTTTTGAGAACCACGGATTATAACCCATCCCCTTTAGTTGACGGCTCCTGCTGACTAACAGACAGGAGCAGTATCCTGTCTTCCCCTCCCTCCCCAAAGTCTGCTGCTGCCATTTCTCTTCTTGCAGAGGACAGCCAGCATAAAGGACAAAAGTTGAGAGGAGAGGTGTGACTCTAGTCCAGTAACATGATCCCTTTACAACTCTATTTCATGAAAATTTCTTCCCTTTTCCTGTGGTAACACAAGGGAAATATTTGTTTGCTACACATGCTTTATTTAGATAAAGGAATAAGGGGCAACAGCATTTAGAAATCAAAGCGGTTAGAGACTAATTCAGCCTTTTATTAATCTGTAGTTAAATATAATTTTGTTATTTATGTGACACTAATAAATGTTTGAAGGAATATTTGATTTTTTTTTTTTTTTTTACTCTTGTGCTACAGTAACTTAGCCAGCAGTAACTGGCTAAGCAAGAGCTCTAAGCCAGCACATGGAGCCTCTGTTTATGTGGTTCAAATAGCAATTTCTTTTCTGCCTTGTCCACAAAAATAAACAGAATGAAAAAAAATAAAAAAGTGTCAGTAACAACATTTTGCGACTTGGAAAAAAGGATTTGAATTACTAGTAAACTTAACCCCACTGCACACTACACCCCCCCTGCCCCAAAATCCAATTTAATTTCACATGTTTCTGGCTTTAGTTGCATACAGCTGTGTTATAGCTTAAAACAACTAATCTTTTTCTTTTCACTTTTCTTTTTTTAATATAGTTTTGGTTTATAGGAACTATTAGTTGTTTGAACACATCTTGCAGCACATTTTCCTGGTTTAATTTATCCACAGAATACATAAATAAGGGTTTCATACTGGGAATTTCTGTTCTGAATTGTATTTGAGGAATGCTTTTAAAGCAAGCTGAGGAAAGTGTTTAAGATCTGCTCATCCAATTTCTATAGAATTAGAAAGGAAATTCGCTGCCTCAGAGTTTTATACTTAGTGGGAAAACGTTTCTTTTTCTGGATGTTCACGTGTCAGGGGGCTATTTGCTTCTCGAGTGTCGCTATTGGCATCTCAGCGTATCACTGTTTCCTCAGATTTGTGCTGAATTCCAATTGGGGGGAAATCTGGGAGAAATCCACACATAATATAAAAATTAGAGACTTATGGTACGATAACCGCCTTCCCCCACACCTTTAATCTCAGCTGAGCAGGATGTGTCATTTTCCAATAACGAGCAGGAGTAAAGGCTCAGAGCCTAGTTTAGTTTAGGAAGCCTATCCCAGCGATGAACTTGCTGTGTTTGGGGCGCTTCGCTGCGCCGCTGCCGCGGTGCGGGAAGGGTCTGAGCCGTGGGAGCCCAGCAGGGGGTAGCCAAGCACTGGTAACGAAGGAGGCCTTCCAACTTCGGAGTATCCTTCATTCTAAGGACAGCGATAGCGAGCGCGCACTCTCCAAACAGATTTTGTTTCCTGAAGGCTTGGGTTATTTACCCTGCCGGAGAGCGATGGTGCTCTGTTTGCTGGGAGAAGCCACGGCGCGGGAATTCACGGCGAGGAGTAACGTGCTTGCTTTCTTCCCCCTCCACTCCCTCCCCTTCCCTTTGGAACGTTGTGATTTTAGATTGCTCAGGTGAACATTCCCCAGCTAAATCCCTTGGAAGGCAAACAGGAGGGGAAACTGTTTTCTTCTGATAAACTACTGTATTTTTGGAAGTATTCACATTTCTTGGCATAGAATACATCTCATATTTTTTTCTCTTTTTTTTTTTTTCTTTCCAACGCTGCTTGCCAAACTTGTACATAATTTGCTATGCCTATGGAGTTGCATCGCTAAGTGAGGAAGCTATGCTTTCCAAACAGAGACTGGCAGCTGGCAAACATAAAATATCTCAACGTTGGCAAAGTCACACAAAAAAATTAGACACCTGGTTTTGAAAAAAATGCAAAGGCTGGGTATTTATTTAATGTAAAGCAACTGATCTTGAGCCTGTGCTCGCTTGTCACAACTGAGAACTTGGTCACACTGCTCCACTCCGCAGCTGAATCTGCCTGAGGATGGAAACTGAAAGTGTGCATTCTGCTATCAGCCTGAAAAAAAATGCTGGAGAATATTTCTCCCTTTCTCTCCCACCCCCAACAAAATAATGGGTCTTGGCTGCTGAGCTGATGTACTGCAGATTGCCGGGATGTAGCTGCCTATATTTAAAAAAATGACTGTCCTTCCCTTGCATTGCACCCAGGCACGCCGGCTTAGATCAAGAGTCTGCCTTGGTAGGCACTGTGTCAACCAGGCTTCTCACAGACGGCGTGGAGGCAGACAGTAGTCCCAGAAAAGGATTATTAGGGATGGCTTAGATGCTTGTCTCAGGCTCTGCTCTGCGTGACTTTGATGGCCCAGCCTTTGTTTCTGGCCTCTGCTCCTTGTCTCCCTCCTCTCCACTGGTGAAGTGCTGCCTGCACGACTTGTGCGCTCCAGCGAGGGCCAGAGCTACAGAGGCTCTGGAGATTGGGTCGGTTCAAGTTTTGACTTGATAGATAGAGGAGGGGGAGAAGAGTTTCAGCCTTCAGAGAAGGTGGAGGAAGCAGCAGCAGAGCTGGTGGGAGCTGCAAGGTCTGCCGGGAGCGTGAGGCCCCTGGGGAGAGGACTCTGCCTCCTGCCACGTCTCCATTTGCTCAGGGTAGAAGTAGTAGGGAAAAGTAGTAGGGAAACCTCTGCTCTCCAGAGCTACTGTGCCCCGAAATGTCACTGATTCCTTGTGCAAAAGTTTTGTGCTATGTCCATGCTTGGTGGCAATGACATATTCTTTGCCGTTATTACAGAGGAAGAGGAAAATACTTATTGTCGTTCCTCTCCCAAAATCAAGAGGTTAATGCATGCACAGTTTAGGAAATAACATCCCTACCCTTTTATATATGTATATAATATCAAATATATATATATATATATATACTTTTTAAGAAACCGCTTTTGAAGGGAAGGAATGCAGCTTGATACCTGTTTAAGTGAATGTAATACAGAAAAAAGCCCCTTGGTTTCCTGTAGTCCATACTTACCTTGTTGCTACCTATGCCAGGCTGCTCCTGTGTTGTTTCCTTTGTTCTGTTTTCCTCAGTGCAATGAACCCTTACGTTATGAGTTTCTGCTGTAGTTTTAACCTCTAATATGCAACCATTACAGCTTATCTCGTCTCCTAAATTACTCTAAAATCCAATTATAAAATCCTCTTTCCCTCAATAGCACACAACTTGCCACATTACTGAAATGCTGGGTAGCTCTTTTGTTTTTTCTAAATTAATAATAACTACCATTTTCCGTCTGCTCTTAGTATGGAAGTCTTTTATATCACTGTGCTGCTTTCCCATAATACATATTATGGTTCTTTTAATATGCTAGTTATGTTTGGAAAAAACGAGAAAGATTTTGAAAAGATGTGCCACTCAATTTTTGTGTATCAAAATATAACAATGAAAATCCTCAGTGGAAACTTAGGCAGAAAATTCCTAATAGTAATATATCCTGCCAGATGAAAATGACAATTCATCATTTGGTGGAACCTTTATTTTGGGCAAGAACAGTTGTTATTTCAAACCAGTTTCTGATGATTTCAAAATAAGGGTCCTGAGGTAATGTGTCAAAAGAATGCAACAGGGCAAGTGAAAAGCTCTATATTCAAAATATTCAAAAATATTTGTGTCTTACCAGTATGGTTCCCAAATTTCTAGTAGGTTTTGCTTTTTAAAAAATCAAATTATAGAAATAGACATTATTTACTTCAGAAGTTTATTAAATATATGTCCTGAATTTCCAGGTTTTCCTTTTTCAAAATGCCAGTCTCCACAGTAATAGCCCCCACATTGATTGTGTCCTGACACTAAATCTTTTGCTCTTAGAATATTAACTATGTTGATAAAACCACTAGCCTGTTTTTAATAAACTCTCCAGTACTGGAAGCATTTTCTGAACCCCAGTGTGAAGATCTAGTGATAAAAGAGATGCAGTGGAAATAAAGATGCACCTTGTGAGCTTGAGTGAGATTTTCCAGAAGGGCATATTTATGGTAAATAACAAGGAAGGAGTGCACACCAATGTAAGAAGGCTTACCAAGGGAAGAGTTGTTTTTACTTACAGTGGCCATCAAAATGATGATAATCAATCCTCTACCCTATGACAAATTGAAGTATCTCGTAAGTATTCTGTCTTACACCTGAGTGAGATTGTCCTAAAGGGCACACTGGGACTGTTGGGTTTTGAGATCTCATGCTGAAAGTTATCTCCCCTGGAATTGGGTGGGTTTTTGCAGGCTTACAATGCAAGCTGTAAGACCCCAGACAGCCGTAATTGTGTGTGCTATGGGATCCCAGTCCACCATCCTTGGGTGAACCACCAGTGAAATGAATGGCAGAACTCCAGTTAGCTCCAACAGTGGCTGATTGGACCCCAGGCCAGCTCTCTTTGGTTGAATGTTACACATAGCCCCATCCTCTTTCCCAAGACTTGCATGAAGCACATTAAAACATTTCGGTGTTCAGCTTTCTGGGCTAATAAGTTCCAGTGTGGTGTTCTACAGTTCTCATACATTTGGTGCTTTGAGGTTATGCTATTTATTTGGGGTTTTGGGTTGGGGTTTTTTTGTGGGTTGTTTTTGTTTATTTGTTTGTTTTTGGTTTTTGTTTTGGTTTTTGTTTGTTTTGTTTTGTGGTTTTCTGTTTGTTTGTGGTGGGGGTTTTTTGCTGTTTTTTTTGTTTGTTTGTTTGTTTTGTTTTGTTTTTTTTTAATGATACCTGCTTCTTAAGTAATTGTTTCTTTGAGCTTGGGAAATATTTCACTTGATTTACTTTAGGTCATGATAAATAAACCCGTCTCAAGACAGAGGTAGAAGGCATTGAAAATATATTTGTATTTTAAATTGAATTTCAAGGTAACATTTAGGTGAATAATTATTTACTGTTTTGTTAAATGCTGACATATATGACAGAAATCATACATTAATACAAATGCTTTTCTGTTTTGAATGTCTCATTAGTTGCTTTGTAGGGCTGTACTGTTTTTTTAAGGTTCAGATTCAAAATCTCTTCTGATTTCTGCTGTTTGGTTTTTGGCAGAGGGCCAGCTGCAGATATGCATAATATTTCACTGTTAGACCTTGCAAACAGAATATCCTGCTGTGCTAAAGAAAACATTGTGTTTCTTACCACATGAAAATAATCCATCACTTTTCAATCAGCACACATGCATACGCTGGTGCACATACACACACACACACACACACACAAACCCTCTACCTGCTTTTCCCATCAGACTCCAGAAAAAAAATTAATGACTATGATGTGAAGGGTGGACTCTTTGTACTTGATCCATTAAAGTACAAACTAATCAAAGTATATCTAGCATCTGATTTGCAAAGCAATGTGGAGCCAGAGGCGTGCTGAGGAAATAGACCATCTGAAGACCTCTCTGACCTTGTTCAAGTAGCAGTATCTTTTTGTTTGTTTTAAATGTTACATGGAAAGTGAGAGCGCAAGCTTAAGACAACCTAGAACATCCCTTTGCACAGGTCACCACCGGTACATAGAATGCATTATACATAAAAAAGAAAAAAAAAAAAAGGCATGTATATTGTACAACCCCCAAAATACACATCGTCTGGTTTAATGTGTGCAGCTGATCAGGAGTGAAGATTTCCTCCTTGGGAACAGATATATTGCATAGGAGGAAGTTTATTCATGGTAGAGAACAGAGAATCTGTTGGTACATGTGCACAGGCTGTGGGAAGAAGATGGTGAGGTTTTTTTTTGTTATGCTGTGCCAAACATTATTGTGCATTTATGACTCTTCTGTGTCACAGAAATCTGGGTGTTTATCAAGGGCAGTGGTATCTCAAAAGTTTCCCATTTCAAGAACAGGGGCTAAACAAAAGAATAATTTATCTACCATACTAGTCTATACTGGGTATCCCATGTTGTTTTCTGTAATTCATACTTTGTTTACAGGCAGACAACATATTCAATACCAATACACAAGTGCTGAAACAGTTATCAATGAAAATACAGATATTTAGTGGAATAGGTGTAGTAGAGTTAATGTATTGTAGTCCAACTAAATATTTAGGCACCTAACTCTTACTTTACTGTGAAGTTAGAACTTCAAGCAGGAATTAAGTCCAGATTTCTTCTGTTTATATGTTGCCCTTTTCTTCTGACTGTAATCACTGTAAGATGTCTCTACAGCATCATGTATAGTGAGTAAACTATGAGCCTGGAGTTGGGTGGGAAGAATCATATTGTCTGACCAAGATTACTTTCTGGAAACTATCTTTTTTCCCCTCTGCAATCCTCATTATTTTCCTGTAAGTGAGTGGATTAGGAAATGTAGCACATAGCTTTTACACCTTTTGGTAATACACTAACCAAATACACATGGACCATTCAAGTGGGTAAGATCATGGGAGCTTACGAGGAGTTTTTTTTTTCCCCTGTCTTTGCAAGGTCTAAATTTTTTATCCACTTATGCCTTAGACCTAAATTCAAGGCAATAGGATGTAACAGCTGAAAGAAGCATGCAGTGGGCAAGTTTAAGCAGAGACAGTGAGAACTGGGGAATCATCAAGGCTGGAGGAACCTGGCTTTTAATTTCCAAACATTCTTTGCTGCTGCCCTTTAAGTATTTTTAGTCATGCATTTTTAGACCATTGAATTTTGAACTTCTGGTCACCCCTTTCTTCCAGATGTGAAAACAAGAGCTTGTCAGTGGAAAAAGGAGTTCTCAACGGAACTGTCAGAATGCAATTTGTGACATGAGTCAAAAATCAGAGGTCTACTTTGTTGCCATGATAACATTTGATTAAGATGACTTACCAGGCTGTCAGCTCAGCAGTTTTGTTGCCAACCACTTATTTTTTACTTTCTCAGTTATTTTTTTTGTTCTTTATCTAGGTTTAGGAGATCGAAAATGGACGCAACCCATTCTGATATCTATGAGAACATTTGGCCAGCCTTTTTAGGATTGTTTTTTAAAACAAATGACTCCTTTGGAGTCCCTCATCTTTCAACTCCCTTTCCCCTTTTCATTTCAAACATGGAGTTGCAAGCAAGAAAACATGGGAAGGGTAAATAATGAGAAAAGGCTAGTCTAGTGGTTGGAGCGAGAGATATCTATTTTCAGACCAGCTAACTCATGTCTGATCTTAACAAGGCAGTTACCCATTTTGTGCTATCAGTTTACTCATCTGTGAGATGTATAAAAATAATTTATGATAGACTGATTTTGGTTGAAAGAAATAGAAAATACGTATTTGTAGAGAAGACCAGAAATCTTTGCCAACGCTTTTAAATGTGGAGAGACAAACATTTTTCGCTAAACCAAAACTCCTTAACTTTTCAGAGGTCCTTACAAATCCACATGGAGTCGACTTCAAAAGTTGGGGAATACTCTTTGTGGTGATTTTGTGATCTTGAATGAAGTTTTGTGCAGTCATCTAGAGATTCACCTTTCCATAAGTGAAGAGAACCTCACATACACCATACTTACACAGTGGAAACAGAATTGCTCACTGTTACAGGTGCATTTCAGTAGACCACTTTTCAGAAAGTTCTCTCTTCATGTGCCTGCCCCTTCAGTGTCTTCTCATCCCAATTACAGAAGCATCTGAGCGATTGTAACACACATGAAATGCCAGAAAATTTGAGGGAACTGTTTTTGCATATGGCATTATTTGCACTATTATTTTTCACAGCTAAATGTTTTCAACCAGCAGGAGCAGAAGAACGATGTCAGACAATCACATGGAGTCCTCTTTCAGAATTGCTTATTTCACCTCATAATTCCTGACAGTACAAATTTTTGTCCTGTTAATTCAAAGGCTCCATAAAGACAAGTGTAAGGGAGGATAATGCATCTAGCATGTAAAATACTGGTCAACCATGTCATTTGTGTTAATTCCATGTATTGCAGGGTAGAAAGTCCTGTCTAAACCTCTTTACTGTTAATCCCCTGTGCTGTGAGAAAAGCTACTTTCATCCTTAGGAATGACTCACTCACTTTGACTCACAGACACTTCAGCAACTCAGCATCCAGAGGAGGTCTTAAAATTTTTTTTCCTTGTCCAGAAGGACTGCTGGTGTGACAGGAGGGACTCTGAGAGTAGTGGGATGGAAAAGGAAGAATGAGTGAAAAGGGGAGAGCGATCTCTCATTATTTACCTAGGGAGAGTTGGGAGAAATAATCTGAATCTCCAGGCAGAAAGAGACTGGGGTCTGTGGTGACAAACAGGTGAAGGAGAAACTGCCCACAAAGCATGACGAAGTAAAGAAAAGAGCAGTACATATGGAGTCTGGTGATACCACTTTGGATCACCAAGAAGTAGCTGATACAAAAAGTGAAAAACCAACAGTTCCCTAGTTACAGGCAGATAAATGAGTCAAAAATAGCAACATTTAAGCAAAATTCAGAATTGACAAAGTACTACCAAAAGGAAGAGAGGCAAGTGCAGTTTCAAACGCTTAGAAGTGCCAGATGGCATCTTACGGAGGAAGCATCCATCTGCAAAATGATGGGTTTTTTTTCTTTATTGACCATAGCAGTGTTTGTCCAGGTATTTCCTGTGTTTTATATGAGTATTAGGGCAGCAGAGAAAAACAGTCCTCAATTGCCCTGCAAAAAACACTTAGACCAGCAGCAGCTCTCTTTCCTTCTTCATAAGGAGGCGTTGTGACCAGAGAAGGATTTCCAATTGGAAGAGGTGTTGTTAACAAAGAAGCTCCAGATAACAAGTAAGGAGATGAGAAAGAAGAGTAATTGAAAGGGATGCCTCCAGCACAGTTCAAGATTAATGTTCCTCCTAGTTTATCTCATATTTCTTCCACGGATGATGTTCCAGCTTATTTGTGTGGTTAACACTGGGAGTAAAGAGCTTATGAGGCATAGAAGAACTCCACAGAGTCTGCTGAGTTCTTGCCACCAACGTTTCAGTGGAGGGGGGGAAAAAACCACCTACCTGATTCTCCACACGTTTGCACCAGGGTAAATGAGTTATTAGATGGATTGTCTGGAAGGAGGTGCTACTGCTGCTGACCAGCACTGGGCCCAGCCAGGCCACACTTGTGCATCTTGTGATGGAATTGTGGGTGTGCAGCCATAAACTGGGGAGCTGCTTGTGGAAGAGTAGATTCTGAGTGAGCTGGAAGGAAGAGTTGATGCTGGGGGATGAAAGAATGACCTCTTGCTGGAATGATTTCTACACTGAAGGGAGTCCACTGTGGTGAAGGTCTGATAAATCAGAAACACTGTTAACTATGCACTCAACTTCTTGGTGTACTTACAGATGCTCAAAATTATCTATTGTTCTGGTAATTGCTAAAAGCTTCCTATATTTCAGATGTTTGTGCTGGCAGTGTTATTTGCAGCCTTCAAACTCTCAAGAAAAATGATTACAATTAATGAATGACAACAAGCAACTGTTGGTGCTTTATTTTCAAAAATTGTGCACCGGATGTAGAGAATTTGCACAAAGTGTTGGCTTCAGTCAGAGGACCAGCTAGAGGTGAATGCTTGGCAGGAGACTGATGTCTAAAGAATGACAGTAAATTATTAACTTTAAGCTACTTTTAGATTTATTTTTTTTGTCCCTTACTGTGCAAGAGAAGCTGTTTTTGGGAAACAAGCTCATACAAGTATGTTTTAAAATATCATAATATTCAGTACATGGAATATTAGCTGCTGAGCACTGTGTTCCCCTGAAAAGAGAATCAATGTAACAGGTGACCCAAAGACTGGATATCTCTTTTCATTATATGATTCACCTGAATTCAGGCAGATATTTTGAAACTCTGTAGTAGCAGAATAGGTCCTCCTGTCTGTCCCTTCTGATACCTTTCATGGTGCTTTTTTCAGTTGTAAATGAAGCAGTCAAATATCAATATCAAATATCATCATCTTTCTTGCTAACAAATACCTTGTTCTAATATATTTCCCTGTTAGGATTCTTCACCCTCTACTTTCCTTGTTTAATTCAATCCCATTACACCTATTTGCATTTTAATTTAATACAGCAGTCACCTGCTCACATTTTTTTTCCTCCATCCATCTTCACTTCTTGCTCTGATATCAGCCATTGTTTCTGCAGGAATCAAACCACAGCTACAAGGGATATATAGTGAAATTCAGAGTTTGATCATTCCTCAGCCCCACAGTTGAAGGGAACATACCCTGCTGTTCAGATCTAAAAAAAAAAACATGTCAAAATATTAAGAGAATACTTTGCATTTGCTAAAGCTTCACCCAGAAAGATCTTATAGACATTTGTTTCTCAGTACTGGAGGTCCTAGGCTTCTCTCTTCCCACATTTCCTTCAGCTGCAATGCTAGAGATGTTATTTTCTCTCTGCCACACACAGTTTAGGTGTCTGTGTGTCTTCTGTGTAAGATTTTAAAAGGTACCTTTCCCCTTTAGCTTTTCCTGATTTCTCCTCAGGTATAATTTGATACAAGTTTATACCAATGCTGAAATTTTTTTTATTTTTCAACCAAGTCTGAATTTTTGCACTCCTGAATTTGTGTATGAAAGTGTCAAAACCTTGCCCATTTAAAACAAAGAATAACTGAGATCACAGGTTCTTTGAATGTGAAATTTACTTATGTGTAGCAGATTGACACAAGGCTGAACATTCACCAGAAGTCTTATATTATGTTCTCTGATTTACTGTGAATCACTTCACATTTACAGTGGAAGTACAGATAAAATCAGATCTATAACACTCTGATGACTGTAAGTGGTCTGTTTAGCTGCTTTTTAACAGACAGTTGAATAAAATCATTTCAGAAATCCCATACCAAAAAATGGTACACATTTTCCTTTCTCTCTTCCACTCTCTCTCCACTGCTGTGCATTTCTTGCTGGTTAGAGCAAACTGAGTGTGCTCAATTTAGGCTGTTATTGTATCATTGACATTGATGTTTTATTTACTGAATTACATTTGTGTTTGAGGCCTCCTTTATTTCCAAAATGTTTTCTTAAAATCTTGCCTACATTAAGCATTCTCCTTTCTTTCTCTGTAAAGCATTTCATGATGTGCTGATCCAGTAGGAAATTTTCTTATAAAGTCTGGCAGGAGCTGCCAATTCTCTGGGCTTTTGGGGCAGCAGTGCAAACTTTATTGTCTGAGTTATCACATCCCCTTTCTATTCACCTGCTGTGTTTTTATGACTTAGAAATCACAACACCTTGTTTATGATGACAGTTTATTATAGAGTAAGAATATACAAAAATATTTTTTCAATTATGGTAGTAAAATATTAAAGATTCTGCCTAGGATACAGGTTAAGGAGAAATGGAGGGAATGTAATTCCCCTTGAGGAACCAATGCAATTAGTTTAATAAATACAGGGAGTGCATTAATTATATTAATAAATTAAGAGAGCTGCTATTTGTCAGGGGTTGATTATAGCCAGCTTTTTGTTTGAGTATTATTTGGTTGGGAAGGGTAATTTCCGCAATAGAAATTACTGTTATTCTTGATTTAAAAAAAAAAAGAAAAAAAAAAATTCTTACACTTCAGTGTCTTTCCACTTTGAACACTTTCAAACAAATCATTTACAAATTTTGATTGAATTCTTCCCTGGTTTTCCCAACCCCAACAACCAAATATTATATACAATGATACTGAAAAAAAATATCCATACTGATTGTATTACTTTCTCTTATTAGACATAATGGCCCACTATTAACAAATAAAAAACCTACAATCCCTTTGTCTAATACATTATGCACAGGAGGGCAAATTCAGTACCATTCAGTACTTCCAACTGGCCAAAATTTGGTGGGTCTTTTTATGTGGAGAAACCAGTAAAACAACCATTTTGGTACCTTTGTTTCAGGTCAATGAGTGTTGGTGCAGCCCCACAGGCAGGCTGCGGGTGTGCAGGGCTCAGGTGAGAGGGTGAACAAGTGACAGTTTTGACTTAATTAACATTGAGCTGAACCTCTCAGCTCTTCTCACTAAGCAAATTACCAGGGAAACACCCTTACATTATAGGGTAAGTTAATTCACATACCTGCTTAGATGTATGTTTGAGTACACATTAAATTCAATACTCTTATATGACTACTGGAAAATCCATTTATTTTAGCACCAATGAAATCTGATTGAATACAAACACTGATATTCAAAATAATTTTTTTTTATAAGTGGCAAAAAAAAAAAAAAGAGACTGTTTTCAGGAGTGTTTCTTTTCATGTGTGTGTTGTGCAACTGAAACACATCTTATAAGTTATAAATACACAGTTTTCCATAGGTGTTTATTTCTAAAATTCTTCAACTCTCTTCCGTGGTCAAAATATCAGCTGCTTGTAGAGCACTTGGTGGGGGCCTGTGGAAATCAGTGAGCCTTTCTGAGGCTGGCCCGGGAGGGCTCCATTCAAAAGAGAGGGAGACAAGAAAGAAAGAGGTGTAATACAGTTTGAGTGTAAATCCCATCAGTGTGATCTGCACTTGGTATGCTCATCACCTGGGACAAAAACGCCCCCCCAAAACTGAAGTGAAAAATGACCGAGGCCCACCAAGTCATAGCATGTGACCTTGTTGCTTTATTATTTTGGGGAGCATCAGCTCACAGCTGTGGGCTGCTTACAGTCCCTGGGAATTTTGCATTACATGGTATGAATTAACCCATTCCTGCAGTTAGTGCTGCCCTTTTTATTAAACATACTGCCCACCATCAGTTCCTGGCATTACTAGTCCTGTCTTATGACTGCATTGTGACTTGGGCACTAGGAATTTAAAAGCCCTTGGAATACCCTCCTGCCCAGTTTGCCACCTGTAGCAAACTGGGAGTTGGGGTGGGCTTGGTGCTTCATTTTAGCCAAGACAATGCAAATATAAAGAAAATCCTGTTCAATGAAGTAGCACTTAATTTGGACAGCATAGTCACATAAAGATGTGTTAGCTGTAAAAACCATTATCTTTTAGCAAACAACAGTAGCTTATCAGATAAGACAACGATTTTAATGAAGAATCATAGATAAGGATACAGCAGCACATTGATTAATGCACACAGCAACTTCTTCTGAAACATGACTGCATTAGGTCTTCACTCTTTTGCGATGATATGCAAGCTGTAATAAAGCTTTTACAGTTATTCAATATCATGAATAGCATTAGCAGAATGATCAGAGTTTCTAGTAGAAATGGATGACTATACCTGGTGGACTTAAAATTCTCACTTTTTTCTATATACCTGTTTTGTTATTAGACAGAGATAAACAAAGGAAAGAAATATTCAAGAAAAAAAAAAACACTGAGGGGGATAAAGTGAACACTATTATTTTTTGGTTAGGGTGCAATGTAACTTGGATATATTGTAAATTAATTAGGAATATCGTAATTTAATCTACAGCAATATACAGAAACACACCACCATGTCTTTTGGCTGTGTTTGGCTTTTGTAAATGTGCTTTAGGAGAAGAGTGTTTGTCACCAGTGAAAAGTCAACTAGTCTTTATAGCTGGACTGATTTATTTCTGAATGCAGGGCTATTGTTAAATATAAAATAATTTTTTTTCTCTCTCTTTGAATCTAGTCCATACATCACACTCTTGTCATGAAAAAAGACTATCCATAATTCCTGGGGCAACATGTCCCCATTTCCCCTGTAGATTTTTCTGATCATTGAACCCTGCAATAAAACGGTCCCGTGAACACCTGTTTGACACCTGGACGGTGCGTGGGCTGTAGTTTGAAGTACCGAGGTAGAGCTGCTGTGATCTTGCCCGAATTTGGTGGAGCAAAACTCGGTTTAAAGGGAAGTCATTAAGACCTAGGTGGGATTTTGGAGCTGGAGAATGGTCTTAATTTAGAATCACCTTCCTGAAATCAGTTATTCTTTAAAACTACTCCTGCAAGTTACCAAGCTCATTAGCTGTTTTATTGTATTGCACAGGCAGTTACATTCAAGAAAGTTTGTATCTGCTTGCATGAGTGAAAATGTGCAGTATGAGGCTTCTTGTTTTGATTATCTTTTGACCTGCTGGCTTACCTGAGATGAGAGAGAGAGAGAGAAATAATGCAAATGGCTTTGAGCTTGACTCTGCTATGTGATGTGTGAAGGAAGCACAGAGCACATGTGCTTTGTTAATGTGAGTTTCTCAGTTAGTAAGCCGTTGCATATTAGTAATATCATCATTCAGGACTAATTAATGCATCATTATGGTCTTCTAAAAGGCTTTTGCCAGTGTGATGCGGAGTGCATGGGTTAGTATTTGTTCTGGAAATGTTTTATTATCATTGCTTTATTGTAATGTGAAAGCTGATTTGGTGTCTTGAATTGCACTCACACCCCCAGAAGCATTGTTTTAATTGGAGATATTTGCAACTAAAAATACCAGACATAAAACATAGATGAATTATGTGTAGTGGGCCATTTTCTAATTCTATAAAAGGACAGTTTCATTGACAGTAAAGAAATCCAGATATGGTAGTTTTGTTGTCCTGATCACAGAATCGGCATGAGATCAGGAGTTTGTTCCTAAGCTTCAAGGGCTGATCTACTCATTCCACTTTCTCAGGCCTATTTAGGGCCTTATGGGGCATGCACAACTTTTGAGGATCAGATCTGAAGCTCTTCCCAGGGAACATGCTTTTGGAGAACATCTGTTTTGAAAACACGAGGCACATGCAAAACAGAATAAGACCAAGGTCATCTGAAGTTTAGCTTTCCTCTACCCAAGAGCTGCCTGTAGCCATTTTGCTTGCTTTATTTTCATCTGGTCCCTGCATAGTAAAAATTCTGCTCATAAAGCAATCACAAAAATTGTTATGGTCCTAAAGAATGCTGCTTAAAGCAAATAAGTGCTGTAGTTTCCAGATTCCATCCCTAATTAGAAAGAGAGGTCAAGAGTCAGGTCCATCAGTGAGCTGCTGTATTTCAGTTTTCCATCAGAGAGGGTCATTCATTTAACAAGACAAAGAGGCTGAGAATTTTCTTTGTGACATTGTTCTGGGTGCCTTTCCTTCTCATGTTGTTCCTAGCTTTTTCCTGATGTTTTTTGAAACTAGTCTCTGGATAATACTTTAGTGGACTCTTAAATCACCCTTTTTTTCCTGCTCCTTGGCAATATAGTGGCTTCCTTTCCATTAACCTACTGCCTGATTGCACCAACTGTCTGAAATGCAGTTAGAATGACTCTTTGCATACGATCTTATCTGACACTAACATCTCCTTCCATTTTTTAATCTCATTTTAAGGACATGGAACTATTTGAAGTTCCTTTTGCCTCTTTTATCTAGATTCCATTTTCTTAAATGAAATCATCCAGCTTCTCTGAGGGGAATAGTTTAATTGTTCAAGGTGCATGATTTGTAGTGACCTTACAATTGTGCAGGACCACAGTCCGTGGTGTTCCATGCAAGTGATCAGAAGGGGCCATGCTCGCCTTTGAAGTGGGGTAGCTTATTAGAAAAGTAGTAAGTTGTATCAAACTTTCTTCTAATTAACTGTGTCCTTTCCACCTAAGCAGGGTTTTTTGTGTTGTGGATTGGTGTTGGGGTTTTTTTGAGGGAAATTTACTGCCAAATCCATGTTTTAACTGACTAGCATAAAGTATTTTCATTCCAACCACCTATTGATTCATCTAACTTCATAGTTGAATAGTCATAACTTGGAAGATTTATAGAGTTCTGGGTGTCCAATTTATATAGCTTGTTTTTTTTTTCCAATAAGACCACTTTTCTGCCTCTCTTGTTCTCCCAGTTCAGCTTTACTTGCTAAAACTGTGGTTCGTATTCGCTGCTGCTTCCATGGGACCCATCGTATGATTTGGCTTTGTATGGTTTTGATTTAATCAAGAGGAAGATGAAAGTAGGTGTGTGTTACTTTCAACTCTTTAGTCATTTTGCCATCCATCTTAGTCAATGTGTGGTTGCCCAGGACACAGCATTAATGATAGCTGTCAAAATAATAGTCAGGAGGTTAAAGGTCAAGAAAAATATGTAAAAGACTTCAGGGTGAACCAGATGATAAAGTAACTCATTTAGGCCATTAAATGCTAGCATAGTATGGACTTGATGGGTTCATGGGTTACTAGAAGCAAGAAGAGTAAATGGGGACATCTTCAAGTAGTTTACTCTTGTTAGAAGATGAAAAAAGATGATAATAGCATTACCAAACAACCGCACTAAAGGCAATTTTCTTAATTACCGTGCTGACCCAGCAGTGCACAGAGAGAGGTCTTGTTATTAGAATGGGAGCTTTTACTTTCAAACACTATTAACCCTTCTCGGTACTCATGTCTTAATTAAGAGTATTCCTGGAAGTTCTGCAGCTGTCAACATTTTTCCATTTCTCTTTGGGTTTGCAAACCAGAGAGTGAAGAAACAAACAGCTGCATCTGTCTGCATTGTTTCAATGGTCTCCATTTCCTTTTAGGTCTTTATCCAGTAAAGCGATGAGCCTTACACTTATGAAAGGAACAAGGCTGAGCAGCTAACTTGCCTCTGACTGTGTATCCATGCACTGTATTTATATTTTAGCAGTATTAATTGTTAATTGATTGTACAAGAGCTTATGTGACCTTAAATGTTGTGTCCTTTTCCCTATTTTTTTTCAGCAATGCATTTTGTTTAGAGTTGTTTAGTACAGACTTATTTTCCAGAATAATCTAGGAAGGTAGGAGGATAAAGTTTTGGAAACTATTCTACTTTTCTGAAACAGTGAAATATCATAGAAAACTGGAAAGTTTTATAAATAAAAGGGTTTCAATTTCAGTATCTGTACCAGGGTGCATGAATTAATAATTTCCTTAAGCCCTTAATAAAAAAAAAAAAGAAAAATCTAGCAATATTAATGTATTTTTGTACATGTTGACTGTCTTCTGTTACCTAGCTGCCTGTGGTTAGTGAAGTCTTCATCCAGGCTCTCAGACCTTCCCGGATGTTGACTACCTCCCATGCCAGAGAGATTGCTGCTCTGTCTGGTTTCTTAATGGGTCTTCCCAGCAGTATTGCTTTAGTTTGAATTGGTTATGTGTCAAGCTCAGATATGTTCTTCTTGCAGTCATTGTGCTGTAGTTACCTTTGGTGGAGAGGAAATACAAATCTTGGCATCAGCAAAATGTCATAAGCAGAGGAGTTCTCTGCTCTTACAGAAAAATAAAGATATGCATGTTCAGAAGACCAATGAGAACAATGGGATGTTACTGGGAAGATCACTAAAGAAAAAAGAAGCAATAATTTGCAATTATCTGAAGTTATGATAATATACTACTACAATGAAATCACAGTGCAGTGTAGTAAAATCAGCTGGAGTGAAAGCTTTGGGAAAGTCAGTACTGATACTGTGACCATCATCTTTTTCTTTGAGAAAACTCTTCATTAGTATTGGTAATTCAGGTGTGGGGAAACCAATAAATCCAGAGGCAGAGATTAACACATCTATAGTGTCTGTGTCTAGAAGGTCTTACTCATTATGTCTTCCTTTTTGCCTTCCCAGTTGCCATCAGAGGACTTTCCAGTGACTGTGACTCAAACTAGCATGTCAAGCAACCTGTTCCCAGTCTTTGGAGATGGGAGGATTATTGGTAACGTGATAACAAGGACACAAAGAGCTATCAAAGGATCAGATTGATTTCCCTGTACTTTCCCATCTGAAGCTGTCTTTGAAATGGAGTTTTAGTCTAGAGCAGAACCAGATGATCTGATTTTCTCTGCTTATGTCACATTGATTCAGTTCATGGTGATCTTGATGTGGGGATAAACTAGATTCCTTCTAAAGGAAAATGAACCAGCAGCTGAGCTTCAGGTACTTACCAACTACACACCAGACCCCTGTAGGGAAGAGAGGGTCCAAAATAATGACTGTTATTCAGTATTATAACTACATATGTGATAACAATATTTTCTCCAGTGAATCAGGTAAAATCTGGTTTAAGTAACCCCTAAAACATGCATATTCTATAGCTGTAGAGCCTTCAGCACCAACTGCAGTAATCCTCTGATCTATTCTTTTCACACCAAACTTCTTGCTATTATAAAGTCAAGGCATCTAATCTAAAATGATTGTCCAGACAGGCGTACTTTCTGTGGCACTTAGTAATTATTTTAATTATGTTATTATGAATCAGCAGTATATCATACTACTATATCAAATCCTATTTCTTTTAATACTGTAATATCCCTAGCAATCCCTACTAATGTCATGAAACTGCTAGGCTTGGCACATGTAGCAATTTTGGCAAGAGCTACTTGAAAGAGCTTACAATCTACCTCAGTGCAATAAAGTGAATAGCACGAAGGGAGGTTTTTTATTCTTGCTTCCTGGAAGACAGAGTGATTTGTCCAAAATTAAACAGAAAATATAAGGTAGAACTAACGTTTGAACTTAGGTGTTCTCTGAAAATCATTCCAGTGCCTGTACCAAGGGACACTCTAGCTTATTTTCTATCCCATTTTCAAAGCAAATTTTCTGTCACATTTACGCTATTTGTGGGTGTATAGCAGAGCATTGTATCCCAGCATTAAAGTGAGTTTAAAATCGTATATCTTCTGATATCTGGTTTGCAAAAATTGTTAGCTGACCAGGCAAAGAACATCTGAATGGCTAATGGAAACTTTCTCTTCCCCCTAAATGGGGCAGTTGGCTAATTTGTTTAGCTAAACTGCATTAGCCATTCTGAAAGTTTTATTATCACAGTCAAAAGCAGGAAGCAGGGAATGGACATGCTGTATTTTTAAAATTAAAGTAATTTTGAAAAACAAACTCAGTTTCTTATTGATTATTTCAGTTGTTAGATTAGAAGCTCATTACTTTTAATAATAGGATAATAGTAGCTAGAAATGGAAAAGATCTATTAGATCATTGAGTCCATCCCCATTACAAGGGCAGGATACAGTCAGGTATATGTGGATGGATGTATCAAATATTAAATTCATATGACACTGTAAATCCTCTGTTTCCTTCACAGAGTGCTGATGCTAAGAGCTTTGACAGTGAGTTGTTTACTCTTAAAAGCAGCTTTTGAGCTACCTTCTGGCCAGCTCTTAGGCAGATGTTTAGTTGGGAGAGAAAGATCCCAGGAGCCCAATGAGAAATAAGGTCATGGAATGGCCTTCTTTTCCTTCCCAAAGCTGGATGCCTGCAGCCACTGGGAAGGTTGTTTCAACAAGCACTCAGACACAGCCAAGAGATGCCTTTGCAAGGCTGGAGTCCTGCTCCTGACACTGAATTGTTTTTTCAGAGTTACAGTGAGAGAAAAGGAGAGAGTGAGGGGCAACTTCACTCCATAGTGGCAGTGGGGTAATGGGGCAACACGGGAAACCAAGACACCAAATCCATGGTTGTTTTCGTGTGCAGTGCAGCAGCTGCCATGGAGACACTGAGAGTCAGGTGAGATGTGCACGATGAAAGTGCATTCCAGATGCATCGTTTTCCCATCTGCTCAGCACCTGGTTTCAGGTAACTGACCTTAAGCTCCTCCATCTCTCTGCACATAAGTTTTGTAGCAAACAGACTTATTTGGAATTGCACTCCCCTTCCCCACAGAGCTAATCCTCTTCCCCACAAACTTGGGTTCTGTTTTATGCTCCATGATATTTATGAGGAAGGTATGAAGGCTTGGTGGAGTTTTTTTTGTAAACATTATGGAAAAGGTAGAGGAGGTGGAAGTCATATTTCACAAGTTCCTGATTTAGCTTCTGTGAAGCTTTGTAGATGAGGAATCCTGAAGGTTTTCCCAGATGCATAAAAATACCCAGTCCTTAGAGACTGCCTTGAAGGCAGTCAAATAAATTTACTTGGTGTAAAAACATTTGGTTGTTTTTTTTTTTTATAATTTATTCCTCACTCTACAATTATGATGGTGGAGAATGGCAAGACCTTCATCTTAAAGCATTACTTCAGCTGTTGTATCTCCAGGGCATCAAACAGGTATATTAGAATGGACTGTTGAGAAGCAGCAGTGTGGTTAGTTCTTTCAAGCATCTGGCACTGTTAATACTCATGTCTGTAAGCAGTCCTTTTATCTTTTCTAGGACTCCAGTAAATCTACTCATGTGAGTAAGGGAGTAGCATTCATCTACTGAGCCTACTCAAACAGGTGAGGAGGCACACTAAGTTCAATAAGACTACTCTTGTGCATAAAGATTAATCACGTCACTACACATTCAAAAGATTTAAGGAGAAAGTCAGCCCTTTTTGATTCTGTCCTCATATTGATTTTGGGAAAACTGCTAAATTTAGAGCAATTAGATACATTGAAAGTAATTAAATGCAAAAGTGCTATAGCAATTAAAATGGGAGCCCACGCTGCATATAGAACAGTTCAAGCATTTCATGGTGTTTCTTGGTTTCCTTAAAAACTGCAATAGCTTTTCCAGATTGATGCCTTCTGGAATGATGCACCCCCCATGTTGTCTTTTAAAATTGGTCCATGGTACTCCTCAGTGGTTTCTTCTGCTCAGTGAAAACTGAGGGGTTTTTTTAAAAAAAGTAAGTGTGGACATCATAATTTTAAGTCACAGTGTACTCCAGATGCCCAGAAGAAGCTCGATCATTTCCAAATTCAAGGACTAATAAAAATTGGAAGCACTCCAGTAATTTTAAATTACTTTGCACATTGAAGAGTGATTTAAAATCATTGAACTGATTCAATTTTTTTTTATATATGCACTTCAATTTGGAAGTGAGTCAGACGGACAGCAGCGGGCTGAGGAGGTTCAAGACATATTGAACTAATTTAAACATTTTTAATTCAAGAAAGAGAGAAAGGAGGAGTAATGAGGTTCCTAATAGGAACCCAGAGAACACCCCCCATTTACTGCCACTGCATGGGTAGGAGTAGGATGATAAAGCACTGAAGGAGTTACCAACATGATCAAGGAGTCAGCTTTTTTTGTATTAGTGTGGTAGCGAGATAAAGGATCACCAGAGCTAGTGGGATCTGGACAAAGCCCTGTGATAAGGCTTAATTCATTACGACTATTGTTTTCAAAGAGATTTGCACAACTGTGGATTTTTGGTTTGATTGAGATGACAAACATGGAGGACTGACTAGCTTGGGGAAAAATACACACACATGTGCATACATGTATGCAAATGTAGGCAATTTGGCTTCACAACATTTGTTACCTGAGACTGGTATATATGCAGAAAGAAAAAAGCTGGCATATGGAACCGCCTGGCAGCATGTGAATATTACTTCAGCATTCACGCACATATGCATAAAATTAAAATAATAAAATATTTCTGTTTTGCAAGAAAGTGACTTGGTGACCATTCCGAGGTCAGTGGAATTTCCCCATTAATAAGTTGCTCCAGTCCTGCATAACATATCCAGTGGGAATGTGTGATATTAGTGTCAGAGTTGTTTTTTTTTTCAAATTGACTTAACAGTCAACCTTTTAACTTCATGGCAGTAAGCTGGGATAAGTTTCTTCTAACCATATATTTAACAATGTCCAGCTGGCAAGATGTGAAAGATGGTTTTTCTTTGCAAAGCTGTGTTGTGCTTCTGTTACCTTACTTGGCTACTTTATGGTGTGATCTAAAGTGACCTTACCTTTACTGATAATGCTCTTGACCTCTGAGTGCTTGTAACCACAGAAAAAGAAGACCTTCTTCATGTAAAATATTCCCATTAAGGAGACACTATGTGTTCTCACCATGGAAATCAGAGGCCCAAGCCTTTATCATGTCAACTATCTCCATGCTTTTCTAACACTCTGTGGAGATAATAACCCTTTTACTTCCAACTATATAAAGATGTTTCAGAAAGGACTGAACCCTCCCTTACTTTTTCAGAGCACCAGAAATCTCAGATTTCTGACCATCCTTCTTTTTGTTCCTTACTTTCTGAATTTCCATTCACTTCTGCACTTTCCCTGGTTGATCATATCCTAACAGTGTCCACAGACCTTTAATTCTGTTCCAGTATCCATCAGTCAGCTCCTGGTTAGGAAAGAGGTTGTTCCTCACAGAACTTGTGAGAAAGCAGAATCTTTAGGGCTTTAAGTAGGAGGAGGGGGTTTGTAGGTTGAAGTCTGCTAGGCTGAGCTCATCCATACCCACTGAGGAAGAGATGTCTGATGTTCAGGCAGTAGTTAGCTTTTCTTGTTCTGCTTGGGTTTGGATGCAAGCAGGAAACCTGGTACAGATGGCTGGCATGAGGAGACTCCAGATTCCTTGGAAGAACCCAGGTGCTCCTAGATGATGAGTAAAAAGTGTAGATTAGCTTTAGGCAGACGTGGATTGCCCTTTCTGGTCTGCGTTGAAACAACTTCTGTTTGGCAAACAACAGCTTAAGAAGGTCATGTTGCTGTTTATTGCTCTGTTTTCATTTGTCATGTGCAGGTTTTGATCCTGACTATGTCTCTCATGGGGTGATTTCTAATTCTCTTACTGTCTTTTGTTAGGCTCACAGGTTTTTCAGGGTATGATTTTTTCATTTATATCAAATTAGATAACATCTCAGACACTACTATAATTATGAACTTAGAGCGACTACTTCACTTGAAGTCATTAGGGAATTTTCCAGTCCAACAAAATACAAAGGAATGACCCATTGACAGGCTTCAAATACTGAACATTTAGTGAGAGAAATCCACAATCCTCATGAATCTCATCCTAAAACACACTGCAACTGGATACTTTCCTGGCTTATGCATGAATTCTTTTTTTTTACACTTCTTTCAGAAAGGTTATTCATGTTTTCACTTCAACAAACCAAAGCCCCACTCTAAAAATCTATCCTAACCGTTCACAAGCCCCACTCCTGTCCCTGAAGGTATTTGTTCAAAAATATTACAAATATCTGCCCCTCAGAGTGGATATTTCACACTCAAAGATGGCAAAGATAGCATTGTCAACTCACCTTTTAAAACTACTTAGGGTTTCTTTAAGAAGGTGCTCCATCTTGCAGAGGCAGCAAAACAATGCAGTAGATATGGTGGCTATTCATTTTCATTTAGCAGATAAATCAATACTCACATAAAGCCTGAGTAACTTGTTGGCACTAAACTATGCATCCCCATTTTCACTGAAATTTGTCAAGCTTCAAGCATGTGGGCTTTTTTATTTCTTTAAAAGGAGATACGTGTTTTCATGTTGCATTACACGAAATTGATACCAATAATAAACAGTAATAATCGAGTTATTAATCTTCTCCATATATTCCAAGGGAAGGGGGGGTTTCTCAATGTAAATAAAGTAGAATTCAAAGAAAAAAAGCTCCACTAAACCTTTGTGTGTGATTGAGAGAGGGATGTTTCATACTCTGTAGTTCACAGGCGTATCCTATACTGTACACACCGTCTGCAAGCACTTTAGAAAATCCTGGATGCTTAGCATAGTCTTAAATCAGGCATGTTGCCAATTGTGGATTAAGTAGAGGATAGTTGGGTCATTTTCCTAGGAGTTCCTTTACAGTTCAGCCTTTTTTCTTGGTGTTAATGCTTTTACCGCCGTTGGGCGAAGGGAGGAGAGGCTTGGAATACCCTGCCCTAGGGCCTCCTAAACTGTACATCTGTCATGGATCATGTCATGGAACAGAAATGTTTGTTTTTGCTCCCATTCGTTTCAACTGGCAGCCAGTTATTATTAGAATGAAAAATTAAGCTATTATGCAGTGGAAGCCTTGCTAGCTCTATCAAATTTATGGAGTTAATACAGCAAAATTATCCTTTATAGCGGGTATAAGCAGCTGTATGTATAATGCAGGCCTCTTCTTGATCAGTCCAAATACAAAATGGCAGTCTTGTTTTCATTATCATCGTTAAAGCTCGATATGATATGTCACCTTATTTCAGAAATTCCAAGGGAGCCGTTGCTGAGTTAAGGGTGTTGTAGGTGACGTGGTTAGACATCTAAGTCCATCCTTTGATCTTCAGGGTCTGCAGGCATTCTGAGTTGTTCTCAGAAAGGGAGAAATACTAGAATTTCTTAGGGCTTTCCAAAACATTTTTTTTTAAAGTGTCTCTGAGTTTTTGCTTACATGGGGTGCTTTTTAAGTGGATTTTTTTTTTTTTAACAATGATGGAATTGGCTGTATCTTTTATTAGCGAAAGAGGGGCGTGAATTTGTTTATCAAGCTTCATATCCCTAGAGAATCTGAGGTCTCGAAGTCTAATGATGATATACCATCAGACAAAAGGCATTCACTAGGAACAAGGTACCCAGTGAGAATAGAAGGGGATGAATTAAGCAAAAGACACAAAGACAAATGAATAAACAGATGACACATCCAAGAGCAAAAGAATTTTTATAATACTTGTGTACTTGAAGTTGTAACTCCCTCACAAGGTGTACAAGGAGGGCAGTCTGTTGTTCTGAATTCAGTTCTTCCTCTAGCTAAAGAAATTCCAGATCCACTTCAGTATTGCAGACACTTTACCAGAGTGTGCCAGTGCAGTAGAAGAGATACTTGTGACACCAAAATTTTGCCCCCACTTTCTTTCCTCACTCTGAAAGAGGCTGTAGTGAAGTTGTCAAGATGGGGTTAAATTGGCCATCTATGCAGGTATGGGATTGTCTTTGCAACACATCCTCCCCATGCGCTGTATCTGTCTCTTCCTTGTCCTATTGGCACATTTGGGATGGTCCTGAAAAGAAACAGAAACAAGTTTCCATCAGGTTTTGCAGTGAGTAAACCCATCTTTGGCACTAAGCAGTTTATTTACTGAAGTTGTATCACAGGAAAATAGAATAGGGAAAGAAACAGCATCTGAGTGAAAAAGAAATACGTTTTTCAAAAGTAGAAGTTCCTTGTGAGAACACGTAAAGAGATGTTAAGTACTTAAAATTCTGAGCCATTCACTCATTCCTGTTGAAATTATCCTTGTGGAGTTTATCAATCTGTGTGTACCAGTATCATAGGGGACCAATTAATTGCACTCATAGTTGCCTTTGAGCTATTTTGAAAGTAGGAAGAACTAATTTTGTAAATGGTTTTAACAGCACTACAGTCATTACGTACAGTTTCTGGCAGATATTGTCTTTATAGTAGATGGAAGAACAGAAATACTGTTATACTTCATGACTGCTAATGAATTTTGATGAGAAACCTAATAAAAAGGAATTACAGTCTGGTAATTAAATGCAATATATAGTTATTAAAAATAAAAATAAAATTTGCTGCAGCACAACTCTTGCCCAGAACACGGATCCTTCCCAGCATTTAAAAAAATTTGTTGCGAGGAGCAATCTTAAGGGAAAAAAGTAAAAAAACCTTAGCTGTAGTAAACAAAAGTTGCTTGAAAAAGGAGCAACAACCCATAAAAAGTGGAGCTGGCACTCAGAATTCACCAGGAGGCAGGTGTGGCTCCTCTTCTAATGGAGGCAGGTGTGGCTCCTCTTCTAATGAACTCCCTCGTTAGCTCAAGCCTGGAGAGGCTAATAAAAGGCAGCTGTGTATCTACCACAGTTTTCTGCACCCACTTCCTTCTCCTTCGGCTGGAGCCCCTCTCTGAGCAGCTTCTTCGGAAGCCAGGTATGCCTAAACTTTGCTCATCTCTTTCCTGGTGACTCTCTGCGTTACAGGGACGGTGCTTTTCCCTTGGCATACTTCTGGGAGGCTGCTGTCCTGTCCTAGTCTTCAGTATGTGGAGCTTTTCTGGGCAGGGCAGATTTACTTTGCCTTGGGAGGGCTTTAGTTGTTTTGTTGCTGGGTAGCACCAAGCGTGGGACAAGACTTTCCTACTGCTACTGAGCAGCAAGGAGAAGACCGTGAACATTTCCTGGGCCCTTCTGTGGAAATTTGGAAGAACAGTGCCTAAATCTGGCAATCCCTTTCAAGAGAAATTTTTGACTACTAATTTAAATATTTGTAGAGCAATTGCCTTGTATTTATATGGTAGGATCCACATGAAAGGAATATGGGGATATTGATTCTGGCTTATATTTAAAAAGGCCCTTTTGCACAGATATGGTGCAAGGTATGGTGGTGCAAGGTATGCACAGATTTTGCCTCCTTTTGGATCCTGTCTATCTTATCAGAATTGTATGAACAGGCTGTAAAACACAATCAAGCACCCAGTAGTGATAAAGGGAAATAACTGGACATACAGAGAATTTATTAATTGGGTATGGGCAACGGCTATGCAACTGTGTGTGGTGATGGTGCCAATTACAAAACACACTCTCTTATTCTCCTTCAAAAGCAGTAGGAACATAGGGAGTAGGAACATTGTAAGTTTTGTCACAGGAGCTAATTTCTGCTAATACCTTGATGCTTTTAAATGGTATGAGGAAGCCTTTAAGGAGGTTTTAGATCAATTTGGAAAGATTCACCTACTGACCTATTACTACTGGTCTCTTCTGAAATTACCTGGGGAAAGCATGGAGGTTTTGCATTTGAACAATGATATAGGCAGTTCTTGCAGAGGTCACAAGTGCCAAGGAAAGCAAACAGCACATTGATTTTTGTTAATTTCCCATAATCCAGAATTTGCAATGAAGTGGAAGTCAAAGTATTGTTCATCTTTAGATAAATCCTAAGGTCAGAAACTGGTGAAATGCATAGAAGAATGACAACCTCGTGCGTTTTGGAAGTGCATAAATCCTGGGGACTGTGTTACTTCTGGCTAAACGTTTCTCTGTACATCTTGAAGGGATATGTTTTCATTTTAGCCTATTAATCTCAGTATATCTTTTTTTTGACACAGATCTATTAGGAATTTTAGAGACTACAATATAGACTCCAGATGCTAGGTGTTCCTTCATCTTTTTGGTACACACTTTAATCCATAACAACCAACACGTTTATTTTATGAGCCTTTGCAATCAAGAGAGTCTTAATATCCTTTCTGGCAGGTTTTCACTCTTTGATTTCACATTATATAGGGGACTGGATACTTTGAACACACTTTAGAAAGTCTCAAAAGTAACTCCTTTATGGTGAGTTCTTTACATCTCCATAGTAAATTCTGCTTTGCTTTTAAAATGTGCTCGCAGGCACATGTATGGAAGTGTAGCTGCATTATAAACTGAATGATAACACATGAGCTTGTGCACTGGCAGCCTGTTGTAGGTTGACAAGGTTGACTATTTCACACAGAGTGACCAAGCCTCATTAGACACGTCCATTATCCAGGGAGAGCCTCCCTCTCCTAGTTTTGTGGCAGTCCTAGAACTCAGCAGTGAAATAAAATACATACTGATCAAACTGCTTTATGAGTTGGTGCTTGCAATATGTCTCTCCTCCATCACCAAGATCTGTTATGGTGAATGTAACTGTAGGTTTTCCTCTGCTCCTGGAATTTCAGGCTATAGGTTCTTTTTATTTGTTTTATTTATTTCTCTGAATGAAATTGAATTCTGTGTTTGTTTTCACTAGGATGCCCCAACTGATGATATTGGGGTAACTGCAGACTTACATGAGTGCAACTCTGATTTTGGCTCCTGGCAGATAAAAAAGTTTTCTCCCTTTTTCTTTTCTCTGTGTCTGTGTGTGCCTCTGTACCTCCTTCAGAAATGCAACTGTTCGAATTTGTAAAGCCTACCAGCGAAAAAATGACACACAGGGAAAAGCAAAAATGTTTACCCATCACTGAGCTAGACAAACATCTTCATTTCAGTGATTCAGACAACAAATCAAATAAAGAAAGAAACCCTCTGATGAACTCCTCCCTTGCTTCCCTTCATCCAGCTCATCTGATGCTGAACTGAAATACATTTCTGCAAGTACAGTCAAGCCATAAATTGAACAATGAATATCTTGTCCAGTAAAGCTCATATCCCAGCTGGGGTTTTCAGCAGCAGCTTGAGCAACATTTCTGAGGGGAAGACCTTTATGAAGGAGATTAAGGAGTGCCCGCGTTCAGCAGACAGTGCTCTTTTCCCATATGACTGGAGCAGTAATGGCTTTGTGCAAGATCCTGGCTGCTCTCCTGCATGCAGAGGAAAAGAGGCAGTCAGAAACCCACTATTTATGCCTGGGAACATTTGGGAGTGAGCTGGGCTGTACATTTACCTCCCTCTTCAGTGACTGGCCTCAGCTGATCAAAAGGTACTGAGACAAGTTTTTGAAGGCGTTATTGTGCCTTGCTCTTTTAGTGCTTCTATTCTTAAAAATCTGGTCCCTTCTGCTGGACAGTACCTGTGTAAGTGGCTGTCACTTGTGGCCCCTGTAAGCATCATCACAAGAGGGATTTTGTGCTAAGTTCTGGTCCAGGCTGTTGCTTCATTCTCTTATGCAGTCTCTCATAGTACCAGGGGTACAGAAGCACCTCTGCAGATCTGCTTGTGAAATCCCTTTCCAAATGATGTGATTTGTAGGTGCATTGATGTGAGCCTTTGAATCTGGTATGCAATGGAAACCACATACTAGACAATTCTAATATGCCACTCAAGCTGTCATCTTACTAAATTTTTTTTTTCACCTGTTCACCCCTCTTTGTTGCCAAATAACTGGCATCTGCATCCACATTGGTGGTCCTGAGAGGGCCCCAGGAAGAGAGCTAAATCCCGCTGAACGTTGCATACTAAAAAGAGCCTCACATATTACTGACCATTTCTTTTTTATTTTTAATTTTTTTTAAATCCTCTTGGATTTTTGCCAGTGGCTTGGAAGGAGGCTGGATTTGGACTACGTTTCCTTTCTCAGTCAAGAGACTGTGTCTGAAATTTATTAGGGTTTTTTAGCAATGTTGAAAATTACAAAAGGAAGGGCACACGTCAGTGCTAGTTTGAAGCTGTGCTGGTTTAAACATATTTTTCTTTTTCAAGCAGTTGTCATATTCCATTTGGTAGTCGCAAATCCATAGCGGCAAACACCTTGTAATCTTTGTGGCTTAAGGCTTGGCATGTTATGTGTAGTGTGCTGATGATACAGGAGGTGGGGTCTGCTATATCTGTCTGAGGAAGGGCCCAAACACCCAATTTTAACATACATTGTAAGTCTGCTGATGTTGGAGTTGCCTTTAGTGCTTAAGAAAGAGGCTCAGGACCCAGAGGACCACGCAGTCTTAAAAGCCTGACATTAAAGCCAGTTAGAGAGGGGGAAAAAAGCAGCAAGAGAACCAAGAGTCAGGGAGTCTACATCAGACTTTGCTAAAATAAATGANTTTTTTTTTTTTTGTTTTTTTTTTTTTTTTTTTTTTTTTTTTTTTTTTTTTTTTTTTTTTTTTTTCCATTCTGGGAACAGTTTTTTAGGTTTGGGGACTGGAAAAACCATGTTTCCCTGCCATTATCCCAATATTTTACGGAGTAAGGGAGGCTTGCATTCACATTTAAACCATGTATTCTCTACACAGACACTGAGAAGCACAGACGTGCAGATAATGTCACCCACATCTTGCCCTGGCTTTGGGACCATGAGCTAATTTTATAACAATTGACGGTGACTTAAACTAATGTTGCTAGGGTGCTGTCAGTGATGCTGAATAAATAGGGAAGGACTTCAGGAGAACAGCAAACAGCAGCTGTGACGACTTTTGTTCTGAAGCTACCTCTGCATGCCAGATTTTACCCTCCAGGCACAGCAGCAGAGCACAACTCCCACCTGTTATCTCTCACCATTGAGGCTTGCTTCTTTCTGTTTAAGTTAGGTTAAATATTTCCCCTTTTCCCAGGATTCAGAGCTCATCAGCCCAGCTGTGGTGCACAGTCTTGAAACACAAAACAGCTGGAGACATAATGTGAACAAAGTTCACCTTTTCTTGTTTACATTTGAAAGCTGCTGCAGTGTTTATGGGATGATGCATTTGTTTAAATGAATGTCCAGCTATTATTGATTTTTCCTCTCCTTTTTTTTTTTTTTTCTTTATGATTGTGTCACTGGTGTCGTGCAGCAGAAATCTCTCGCTTTAGCACACCTGCTCACATATTGACTGTAGAAAGAATTAGGCCACGTTCTCCCTACATTTGCTGGGGGAAAACTCAGGCATGGATTTACCCAAGACACCCTGTGGAGTCTCTCTCCTTCCTTTCAGCACTCCCACAGTTCTCTCTGAGTTTGCATCTACCCATTTTACAGCATAACAAAAATTCGGCTGGGTCTGACCCTCTTTCTCCTCTCCCTTTTACCCTATCCTCTGGTCATACTTATATCCTTCTGAGCTGAAGTAGTGTAAGATGAAGCAAGAAGCAGGGATAGCATTTGAGAATTTCAACCTCTTCAAGGATTTAGAGAACTGCTAGCTTAGAGATTGTGTCACAGAGTATAAGTCTCAGTCCGTAATTTATTTAACACCCCCAAAAACTTGCATTGAACTGAGCTTTAAGTTTTAAGAACACTAGCTAGTATCAATGGGAATGCTACACCTTTCAGGAGCTTTTATTTATCCTGCTCATTTACAATTAGACCTTGATTTGTTTTGAATTTGTCCAGATTCAACTTCAAACTAAGAGGGTAACTTTTATATGTTTGCAGCATTAACACTGATGCACATTACTGTTGTGATCATTTATTTTTACTGCTGTCTAAAAGGAGCTACTTGAACCTCTGAGGCTGCATAGGTCTGGTTGAGGGAAGGGAGAAATTTCCCTAGTGTGCAAGTACCAGGGATAAGGCATCAGTGTCAAACACTGCATGATCACAGTTGGTTGGGTGAGGCCCTTCTCTGTGGTTACAGACGGTGCTTCTCCTCAGCATCATTGCAGAATAACATACTCGGAAGAGAATTTTCTTCCCAGCTTTTCAGAAGAAAAGTCAGCTTATGCTTAAAACCTGGAGATTTGCTTCCTTTAAAATATGTGTTGTTTTTTTTTAACCCTGTCCAGTATAGTTGTAGATGATCTCTGTAACTGTATAAATCCCATGTTATGCTTTGATTCCAGCCAAGGCCTTGGCCTCAGTGATACCTGGTCATAATGACTTCTACTGAGTTACAGTGAAGTTAAATATACTAATAAGGCTCCAGTACTTAATACAAGGAATAAACTTGCTTGAGTCCAGCCAAAGGACTTAGGTAGTATATTGTGTGGATCTTCTCAATAAGCATGGCCTCTCTCACAGTCTGTTTCTTATTGTAAGGGTAGATCCTGCAGTCCCAAATGGCAAACAAGGCAATTGAAGGTTGAAAATTCTATTGGTTAAGACACAGGCTGAAATCTCTCCAAGTGTTGAATTTAATCCATAGGGAAAATTCTTGAGAAACTTCCTTCTAAAAGACTGTGTGAGTGTTTGGGGTTTGTTTGTTTGTTTGTTTGTTTTGTCACTTTTGTATGTCCCTTTTTGCCTGGGTTTGTCAACCAGATGCATAATTTTGGAAGAGATTGCTCTTGGGAAAAACTGTTCTTGTTCCTCTTCTTTTTAAGAGTCACAGAGGTTAGACTTGTAGTCTGTGACACTAAATTACTTGATCTTTCCCTCAGACTGCTTTCCAGTGGATGTTAAAAGCTGAAATTCATTCATCTTGAAGAAACTTGAAGTTTCTTTAAGGAGAAAATGAGACCACTTTTATCAGCCTTGATCTTTTGCAATCTGATAAAAATTGTGGATTTCACATATTGAGTCTTGTGAGTTTCACATCTTGGAGAATTTTATGGTTTTTTTCAAGGTATATTTGGAATTTTTGCTCTTTTCCTGCTGGCCTAGAACTTGGGTATCATGAGTATAATGAGACTTGCATTGTTTTTTTCTCTATGTACTATAAGGTTAAGGCTGAAAAAAAAGAACACTCTCCACGTATTTGAAGTATAAATATGACTGTGATATACCCAAATATACCTTTTATTCCTATTCTTTAGCTATGTAAACATCAGATTCCTGTAAACATGACAAATCCACATTCCAATGAAGCCTGTAAAAGTCATTGAAAGTCCATCTTCTCTTTTTAGTTATAGTAACTAAAATCTGGAATAACTCAATTCGCTTAATTTGAATTGCATGAATTGACATAGGTGTGGCTGACAGTGGAAGCTGGCTGGCTGTTCCCAACACCAGGAAATCATGAGGTCACACTTGCTTCTCGGTCCAAAGACATCTCTGTCTTCGTTCCAGGTGAAGCCACATCAAAAAAAATGCGATTCATAATTTTTATTTTTTTTTTACCTGAGCTTTAGTCACAATTAGCATGTGGGGTATAGAGGCATCAAAATGCTTTGAGTAAATACAGAAGGTTTAATCATTATTTCCTATTAAGGTATTACTAGGAAAAATAGATGTAAAGTAAAATTCCCTTTCCCTTTTCTTTGAGTAAGAATAATATCTAAATATACGAAAAGTTACACTGAAACCTTGATGAAAATTGCTGAGAATATTTTTTCAAGTCTGTTTGACAATTTTTTGTATCAATTCTTAAATATTTTCACTTCAGATCTTCTCTCCTCTCTGTTCCCAGAGACAATACTCTGAACAAGGAACCTTGAGGAACTTCCATATGAATGGTCTAATCTTCACAGAAGTGTAATAATACAAACCAATCTCAAAAAACCTAATTTCAGCCTTCCAATGTAGGTTTAAAAGCATCCCAGATCATCAGGAATAGTCAGTCCTTCTTGTATTTTCAGCGTAGCTCAAAAAGATCAGGGAACACACAGGGCAAGGAATGGGGGCAGCAGGTTTTACAGACTGAAGTGGCTTTCCAGTAAGACTAAACCTGCAGGTGACTGCACACGTAGGTGAGTCATGATGCAGTATTCTAAAAGTAGTAAGTAAAACAACCCAACACTTATTCTAATTATTCTTTGAAATACTGCCTTTATACAAAAAAAGTAGAAAAAAACCCTCACCATTTAAAGAAAGGACAGAGACTGAGAACAGAAAGAGTTGTATAATTGAGGAACTGTGTTGTTCTCTTTCATTTTTATGAAGGTAATTCATGAAATTCTTTCCCAAAATACTAATACCTCCAAATACTGTTTCTGTAAAAGAACTTGGAATCATTATATGAGATTTTTTTCTGAAATGTGGTGAACTCATTGACAAGATTTATTTAGTTAGTTAGTTTAATAAAGATTTCTCTTCTTTTTTTTATTTTTCCCCAGAAGTTTTTAAGAGCATGAATAAGACTACAGGTATATGTAGTTTAACACTTTCTATTCTGTGTTAATCCATACAACTATTGCTAGTTGAATTGTGTTGCATCTATTAAGAAAAATTTTTTGTCTTTACAGTTTGTCAGATATTGATAGATATAAACTGGAGATGTATGACCTAACTAGTCTATCATTGGGCTGCTTGAAGTGTATCATTATGTTACTAATGAAATATAATAAAATATAATGAATGATATATAATATAAATGATAAATATAAATAAATTAAATGTTTACATTCTAGTTTGTAATATTAAAATTATTTTAAATATTTTATTTTAATTTAAATAATTTATTTTAATGAATATCAAAATTATTTTTAAAAAATTGAGATCTTGGGCATTCAGAAATATTTGTAGTACCAAATTATTATAGATTTTTTTTTTTTTAATTAGCACAATGATTTATGAAGCACTAAGTTGGGCTGAGCATCCCTTTGTTTACTTTGGGCAAATTGAGTGACAAAAATAGGCTGTTTAATAGCATTTTCCTGTACCAGGAAGTTTTCATTATGCCACAATATATTTATGGTATGGCAATATAAATTGAAGTGGATTGTATTGGCACTGCCAGCGTTAGGAGAATGTTCCATTTGTAATACACCTAGCACTGCAACCCTTCACTGTATTGCCAGTGGGACTTTCAGAATATGCATCACTGCCTTAAGTCCCCTCTCCCCAAAGTCAGTGGAAATTTTAGATGTTGAAAGAGCAGAATTTAGCTTTTGAGAACTTTTGAAGTGGACAGTCGAATATAGGGAAATGATTTTTTTTTTTTTTTTGGGGGGGGGGGGGGGGGGGAAGGGTTGTGAATTCTAACAAAGTTTAATGAATATTCTTTAAAACATGCCATTACACGGTTATGTGGTCATTTTACATTTAAGGCAGTTTTTCCATGGCCACATTCCAGAAATTATATCAAATGTAGTACCTTCGTCAATGTGGTGAAGTTAATTTAGCCTTTCTAGCATGTCTGCTCTGTGATCCTCTCTTAGAGTTATAATATTTCTTCCATACTAGCTGGATTCAGGGTACAACATAGACTGAGAATAAATCAGGATTATGTAGAGAAAGTGACTGTTATTTATGGGGCTCTTGCTCACTGGTGAAGAAGTTGAAGTGTATGTAGCTGGTACTGTGGGAATGGTGAGGAGGAGACCCTCGAGACTGCAGGAGACGTTCCCCTTTTCTCACTTCTCTGCCTGGCACCTGAAGAAGAAATTTTAAGGAAAGCCCTGCTTTGTCTCTGCAGCTTCAGACAGAAGCCGACCCACTGGAGATGCAGGCAGGAGAGAATTTAGCTGTTAAAGTCAAAGAAATATTTTCTGATTAGGTGTGAAGTGATTTTATTATTTTTCCCTAAAGGCTTATAAGGTGACCCACTTTAGGTAACTTTTTATGAAGTACCAAAAAGCATTTATTCAATGCCAGAGCAGCTGCTGACAAATTTCAAGCTTTTATTTCAAAGCATGAAACAGTTAAGAGGTTGGAAGAATATTTTTAAGCATGAGAAAGGCAAAGTAATGTGAAGAGCTGTGCATTTATTTTGAGATGTCTGTAGTCCCACTTCTCATGAATTTTTACTTGGTGTGGTGATCCAGCCAGTTCACATGATACTTCCCAGCTTCTGCCTCAGTATTTTTCTTAATACAAATAAAATCAACAAACCCCCAAACCACCAGCTCCCCCAAATCTGAATGTAAAACCAAACCGCCAATTTGAAAAATTTCTTTCCAAGTGACTGTATTTGTCTGAAAGCAGTGTTTTAAAATGGGAAATGTCAGTTGATTCATTTGATAGGTGCTGTGGCTATTTTCTGTTCTTACAGAAACAGCAGGCAGCTAAAATTCTGACTTTGGTATGTGTGTTAAGATTGCACCAAAAAGGATCACTGTATATATACTGAGTCAAACTGATTTCATTTGGGATAACTCCAAGAGATGAAATTCCTCTCTGCCAAGTCCCATGCAAGGTCAACATCCCAATAGTTATGTATTTTGAATCCTAGGTCTTTCTCAAATGAACCCAGTTCTGAGTCAAAGTCCAGACATTATTAACACCCAGCACAATTTGTGGTAAAATTAGGCAAGTCTGTGGGATGTTGCCCTGTAATTTTCATTTGTGACTAGTGAATTCTGCTTTTTTGAGATTTAGAAGTTTAGTTGTAAACATTTAAAAGGAGCTGTTTTTCAAAGGCTTTCTGGGGAGACTGCTTGCTGGCCTTCTGAGATGTTTTTCAACTAAGCACTGGAAAATCAAGACTACTAAAATCACTGAGAACATGACTTGGAGCAGTTTAGCATTCCAGACCTGACTTTCCTTTCTCTCAGAGAAGAATATCACTGGGTACTGATTTGCACTTAAAGAAAGGAAATTTGCCTAAAGTGTAAGTAGCATGTATTTTCTTTCAGGAAAAAAAAACAGAGCATGAATATTCAAGGTGTCCTTGACCAGGGTCTACAAAGTTGCTGCAGGTGGTCCTTCGTGAAACAGCCTGTGTTACAGAAACTCAAATTTATAAAGCAAACACATCCCCTTGATCAATAATCAGAAAAGCAGAATATTTTTAGGAACATTTAGAAAGTGGAACTCAATCTGACGTGATTACTCACTCTCACTTTAAAAAACTGTCAATCAGTAGCAGTTGTCAGATTTTCTACAGCAAATAAGAGTGGAGAAAGGAAGAGGCTTGTAGAATTGTGGATAATACACAGCTTTGGTGCAATCTAATAGTTGCTTAGAAGATATAACACAGACAACTACCAAACTTGACTCAGTGCACTGTCAAGTCTGTCTATCAGGAAACATGCACAATCAATGACACAGCAGTTAAGTCTTGAATGTGGTGGTGTCATTTGGATATTCTCCTGATAACTGATCAAATCATGATGGATTCGTAAGATAGGAGCTAAAAATACATCTATGTAGATATGAATCTTGGTCATACTAGATGGAAAAGGGAAAAGATGATTGAGTTATGCTGATTCTGCTAAAGAGCTCCAGCTATATATTAAGGCAGTAAAACTCCCTGTGAAACATGGGAGGAATGTATTACTAGTTAATTACAACACCAAGATATGCCATTGAAGGGATTATTACCATATTTTATGATGACTGTTTTATCATCTCCTTGTTTATACTTTCCTTTGGTAATGAACTTTCCTTCTGAAGTTTGAAATATTTAATATTTGAGCACTAAATATTGTACCCCTTTTGTATTTGATAGGAGTAGTTCTTAATATAGGGAGTAAGAATACAACTGCAGATGAATAGAAAACCCAGAAGGGAAAATGGCATTTCAGTAATTATATGTTGTGTCCATGCATCAGCAGGGGTGTGGTTGTTTCAGTTTAGCTTTTTTTTTTTTTGGTGGTGTTGAAATACGTAAAGGAATAGTTTGTTTTACAGTGAAAAGCAAATTCTGTTCTGGGCAATGTGGCCTGTGAAGCTGTTGGATTCCCAGGCCAGTCTCAGCAGCACCTCTTCAAATGTAGATGCCTGAAAGATGAACATCTCTTGCTTTAAGTAGTTGGACAACTGTTTGATTGCTCCTTTCTGTAGGAAAATAATCTCTTCATGGTTGGCTATAAGTGGCATCATTTTTCCTTTGGGTTCCCATTGCTGTCCTCTGTATATATTACACATCTGGACTGTAAGTGAAACTTGCTCATTCCTCTGAAACATCTGTTGTGTCCTGCTGCATTGAAGGCCTACTTATCTGTTACTTTTGCTGTGCACTCCATAATTGTATTAAATCTTTGTCTAGCGGCCCCCGTTCCAGATACAATCAATTCAAATTGCGCAGAAATAGTTGATATTTATATTTTTTTTGCAGAAAGAGTTACCTTATTTCACAACTAGTCTTTTTTTGTTTATTTGCTTTTTGGGTTTTGTTTGGTTTGTGTTTGGGGTTTTTTGGCTCTTAATGTTTGTTTTATTTGGGTTTCTTTCTGTTTGTTTTTTTCTGTTAAAAAAAAAAAAACAGGCAAAAAAAGAGAAGTCAGTGAAAAAGCATAAAAAGCTTTTCCTTTTGCTTTGGAAAATGTAAATATCTAAGGAGAAAAATGGTAGAAAGCTTCCAGTTAGGAAAAAAGGTTTCTTCAGTTTAAAGGTATCAGTCTGGTTATGCTGTTTATGCTGCTGCTCATATAAAGGCCTTAAGGAAAAAAAAAGAAGGAAAGAGGGGGAAAAAAAAAAAAAGAAGAAATTACAGAATTTCAGGCTTATGGTGGTTTGTAAACCCTGTTAAGGGCAGAAAGAGCTGCGATGGCAAATACTATTCAGAGCTCAGAGCTTACTCAATGAGAGATGTTTAATTGAAACAATGAAAGAGAAAAGCCCCTTATCTGCATGAATATGTTTCTTCACACCTAGAGGAGGCTCTGTGTCCTCCCATCTAGAAGACTCAGTGAGAGTCACCACATGACTCAGGGGTAGTTTTTCTGCTAGTTTTTCCTTAATTTCTGAGGCACCAGATCTTCAGTTCTGCTGCCTGCTCAGGAGAAAATAAAAGAAGTGAATTCTGAGAAAAGGAACCAGGATTCATAGCTTTGAGAGTGAGTAGTAGTAGGAAGCTCCTACAACTTTTCAGACAAAATCTTTGCTTATTGTATTTCCTAGCACCATCATCTCCCACACACTGTCCTGATACACTCCTGACACACTAGTTATGCTCCCTCCTGTGATGGGAAGGATGGGGGACTTGGCTTTAATTGCTACAAGGCTTTGGTTGGATAGTTTTAAGCACTACCTCTTCCTTCAGCATTCAGGGCACATGGAGAAGTTACCAATTTTTTTTTTTTTTTTCCTAGAGGATCAAAGCTGGAGAGAGCAAGGGAGATACTCGCACAAAGGAAAACCAGCTGCATTTTACAAATACCCAAATTGTGCTATCAGAGCATTAAATATTTATCAGTGAGTGTCTGCCCATTGAGTACTTTGGTATATTTAATTTCTTTTTATTGTTATTGTCTGTCTGGACTTGGACTTATCTCCTTGGCCAAAGATAAAAGATGATTTGTGTCATAAACGTACGGCATGCGAAGCAGTGCTTAGGTTTTCCTTGAGATTCAATTAATGAGGTAAGGGAAGGGCAGAGGTATGGAAGCTAAGCTGCCTTTTAACTTTCATACCGTACTGAAAATGGAGCTCTGTCAGAAATAGTTTTGGTTTCGAAGGTCTGCTCTGTGTTAGCAGTACAAGAGGCAGCTGCCTAAAATAGGAAAATATTAGGAGAGTGTTTGGGGGCTGTTTAGTAAGGGCAAGGCAGGGAGCTGTGGGCGGTGTGTGTTTCCCAGGCTACTGAGGGCAGCAGGGACCAAAGAGCTCGTGCTGATAACGAGCGGATGATAACACTCTAATGTATTTTTACTTTTCGGCGAAGTATTAAGGCTACAGAGTTGCAGATTGCTTGTGACATATGGTAATTTGTTGAAAATCACTATTTGCAAAATAGAGAGGACCTGGTATATTAGCAGAACTGGCAGGAAAGTAAGCAGCTATTTTTTTTTGTTTTGATGTTGTTTGGTTTATCTTTTTTTCTTTTTTTAAATCAACAACCTTTGGCACTAGGGAAGAAAGACACAACGTTGGCTGTTATTTACCAAATCAAACCTATTTAAATGCACTGTCTTTGATACTTAATAAATGTTTTAGGGTAGCTTTTTGTGGCTAATAAAACTTGGTTTACATTACACCCCTTGTCTGCTGTGATTTGCCTCCTAGGGCTCACTTAAAGTGCATTAAGAAGCTGCACACAAGATCAGGGTGATTTGCTGCAAAACTTAAATAATTCATTTATGCACCACTGCTCTCAGACAGTGTTTTTACAAACGTTGTAATGAGACAAGCTGTGAAATGTTTTACATGGTGGAAATGAGGGCTGCTGCTCAAGAAAAGTCTTTCTGCATGGATTTGATTCCTTGAAGTCTTCAAGAGGACTTTCAAAGCATTGTGGTGTAGACCTCCAAAGCACACTGTTCTGTTGATAAGGCTGCTTGTCCTAACTCAGGAACAGTATTTTTCACCTCCATATGCTTCCACTGTAAGACCTGAAATGAGCATGGGATACTTTAGAAGTGCAGAATGGAAACTCTAGATCCTTATGCTGGGACAATGTCCTTTTCTGACTGTTTACCACACTGATACTCATTCTTACTCTGCTCTCTGCAGTATACTTGACTTTTTAATAATGGGCACAGAAGAAATTGGAATGATTGAAGTTAAAATATACCAGAACTAAGCTTTACTGTCAATGTTGTTGACAACTCCCCTGATGTTCACTCTAAATCCTCATCCTCTGGAGTTGTGCTCCTTCTGTGTAGCCGTAACCTTCAATACCCTCTGTGAAAGTCTTATTGTCATGAAGCAGAACTTGAAAGTATGTCCTGCACCTGCACTTTCAGGAAGCAGTTCTCCAGACACAAAATTGCTCTATTATTCACACTGCATGTTAGAATAATTTTTAATAATCTAGGAACTTGGATGGAGAAGGGGGAATAGTGTTTGGGGTTGGTGGAGTAAGTGTGACCTTTCTGTCATTTTTGGACGCATATTGGGCTGTAGCTGTTAACTACAGGATCGGATCTAATTTGTCCTACAGGAAGAACAAATTACGGAAGAATTAAAACATAAACAAATTAGTCCTAAATTAGTAATTGGGTAAGAATAATCTGTTTACAGTATGTGTCTGACTTTGCCAGGAAAAGTATCCAACAGTTTATATTTCCCATGCACATCTCAGAACTGACTTAGAGCATAAGATGTGATAAGGGAAAAGTACTAGGTGTAACTGAGGCTGCTGGATGGCTTTGGTTGGAATTTGTAACTAATTGAAAGAATGTATAATTAGAAGCATATTTTAATTTTTAGCAGTAAGACAAAAGTGTTCAATTTTTCATAACTTCTTAATGTGTCAAATTTGCTTTAGTTTGTTTTTTTTTTGCTAGAAAATATTTTGCAGTTGCTTGTAGTTTTGCATAGCAGTTATAAACCTTGAAGTGTGCAAAGGAGATTAACATTTTACAGAATGAAAGCTGGAGAAAAAGGAGGAAAACAAAATGCTTGGGCTGCTGCTAGGTAGAGATCCCTTTGAATTTGCTAGCGCTCCTGTGAGCATTTCCCCCTCTCCTCAACCAGTTTTGAATCTGAGGAAATTACCATCTGTGCATAGATATGCAGGAAATGAGCTAAATTTGTAGTGTAAACATTTTCAAATGAATATTTGCACAGTACAGTCTCTCAGCAATGCATTATCCTCTTTCATTTGGTAATCAACACATATCCCTTATGAGTTGCGTTGAAAGGGAAGAGAGTGACTCTCACTAAACTCTAATTATCCTTTCCTTCCTCCTGGGAAGAGCTCTCTTTAAGCTCCCTTTTGTGAGCTGCTCTGCATTTCACAATCATTCCACCTCTTGATCACTCCTTCTCCTTATTTTGCCTCACAGTGGACTCTGGGATGTAAGGGCATAGCACAAACCCAGGCAGCTCTGTGTAGTGGTGTCTGTTGAATTCCTACAAGGTAGGATTCCCAGGCCAACACAAAGTCTCAGAGAGATTCAGAGAAATTAACTTTCACTGGAGGTTTTATGCCGGACACAGGTTTGTGATAATGCATAAATATTTTTTGGCTTAGGACTGGGAGAATGACATATTTCCATTACCCCTGAAGTAGTTTTGACTCGATTCAATCTGTAGCAACATGAGTCAGCTGCTTCTGCTAAGCAGTGTTTCTAATTCAGCCTTTTCCCTAATAAGCACGTACGCATAACGTGAGCTTCCTACACCGATTAATCTGTGTTTCCTCCATATGGTTTGGAGATTTTTATTTTCTTTTAATTCAGTGCAAGCTGCTGAACAGTAAAATGCAGTCAAGGTCTTGTTGCAAGGTCTTATTCTAGCAAAAAATGGACACCAGCTGAAGCTGTCAGGGAATCGCCAAGTTTAGCATATCCTGGTGATTTTTGGAAAAGGAATTTTTCAGCCAGACCATCTGACTACTAGGTCTTGCAAATGGGTTGAGTTGTTGAGTAGTCATGTGTAGGAGGCCCTGTGTTTTTTCTGGGGTAAATTTCTGAAGGCAGCGCGTGAGGAAGAAAGCTGGATCAAACCTCACTAAAGATGGTTCTGAAGGACAAAGCAATAGGCTTGAGATAATTCCTCTGAAATATTACACCTCCATGAGAGGGAGAAGGAGTGGGGACAGGAGAAGACAGAAGAGGAAGCTGCTGGAAAAGGTCTCTGGTGTAATGTGGAACTTAAGAGGCTTGGAAGTATATACTTTGTATTTGGGAAGGGTAGGAATTTACAGCCTGTGCATGGAACAGAATGACTTTATTTACTAATTTTAATGTGCAATTAGGAGTGTTAGAGTGATACTAGCAAAGTCTTGCTATTGCTGCCTCTGGGCTATCAGAGTAAAGCTGCAGCCCTATTCGCGTGCATCCACGGATATAGAAAACACAAAGACATAAAGGGTGCACACATGCATGGTTAAAGCACTGCAAAATCTAAATCACTCCCAGAAACCTTGATTAACACCCTCTCCTCCCACCCCATCCCCCTCCAACAAGAGAAAAAGCCCAAACCAGAATCAAAACCTTTTTCTTTTAGTATCAATGAAATCTAATGGCATAGTTTTTCTCCTTCAAGCAGGGAGAATGTTAATTCCCGGAATGCACTTTATACAAATTAAAGTCCTTTCCCCTTCCAAACATAATTTTTAACAAAGGAATCAATCTCTCCCAGCAAACCAAGGTGAACAAATACATATATAAAATAATTAAATTGCTTTTTTCTTATTATGAGAGTTTGTTTGGTTTGTAAACCCAAGCTGGAATATTTATGCCCTTCCTCTTAGGGAAGGTCAGCAGATATACACTCAATTACCTATTTGTGTGCGTTAAATCAAACTACTCTATATTCAATATTTTGTTTTTTAATTTTTGCCTGAGCAGGAAGCTGGAAATCCAAATTAATGACTCTTCCCCAGTGACATAAATTCTGCGAGGTGTTTGTAGCTTGCTTGCCTTGTTAAAGTGCTCTGACGTGATTGATAACCGTTGTCCTCTCCGACAGCGAGGGCTGCACAGCAGTGGCAAGTAGACCAGCAAGCATGCAGGGAACCTGTGCTAGGATCCAAATTTGAGATGTTTTCATTTTTAATACTCCCAGGTTGTGAGGAATGGTTTCTAAACAGGCTAGTATACCCTTCTTGTTCTTGTTCTCTTGCTAACAGCTGCTGTTGGACATGATAATATACCAAAGTCACTGCAGCTGAGCAAGGAAAAGTAGAGCTTGTTTCCAGTGGGGTATCTAGGGGAAGTAAAGTCCCTTCTGCTGAGGGGAGAACTGCTCTGCTGGGACCATCTTGTGCACACCCTGTAGTGGTTACATAGGTTAACTTGCAAGGGCTCCCCACTTGCGATCTACTAGAGGTAGCAGTTTTTCTCCTCTTTCTGCATTTACCTGCACACCAGCTAGTCAGACCCTGAACCTACAAGGCCAAATTTCTTCCAGAGAACAGTAAAGCCACCATAAAAAAAACCCCAGATAACAAACATTTCATACTACTTTGCACCACCTTTTTAGTATTCAGTTAATTTTCTCAAGCAGTTATTAACCTTTGTCTCCTACCCAGACAGCCTTTACTCCGATGGTCTGGCAGTCTGACGGACCAGTGCAGGCAAGATGAGGTGTAAACACCTTGGGAAAAGCTTCTGTTAATTTTGGGGCTTTGTTTTAATCTTGTGCTCTTTTTCCCATTGTGTGATACTCAGGTGAAGAGTGGGTTTGTCTCCTGTAGGCTAATGTTTCCGAGGCCTGTGGAGTTGCTAAGGGATAGCTTGCCAACTCATATAATTAGGATCTTTCCTTTAATGCAGCATTTAAGTCCCTCCCAGTTTGTTCAAAATACAGGAGCTTAACTTGAGCGATAGGTATTATCTGCAGTAATTTCTCAGTAAGGCATAACTGAAAACAGATTAAATATCAGATAAAAATTGCCTTGATCTGGCAATCTATGCAAAAATTGGAAAAAAAGTTTAAAGTGTTTGGGCTTAAAATAATGAATATGCAACATTTAAAGAAATAGCTATTGACAGAGCTTTGGATGTGAGTCCAAATCAACCTTAAAGCTGACAAAACACCCTTAAAAAGGGCTAAAGAAATGAGCAGCACCAGTCACCTGGGGTTGCTGATGTGGCTGCAATCCCAGCAGAAGTACCTGTATTGCAGCATGGACACCTATCTCTAATCAATGTATTGTTACTGCTTCTTTTTATTTTGTCTTTAGGCAGAAGCAGGAAGTAAATGTAAGTAAAAGAGCCGTGCACATTGCTCTTTTCATAATCCTTGTGCTATGAACTGTTTTTCCCCATAGGCTATTAGTGTCTTTGAATAAGTATCTCGTTCTTTTTCAATAAACACTGTGCATCTGAAGTTAAAGAGGCTACTCGTAACTAAAGTGACAGCTACTCAACTGCTAGCAACCAAAAGAAGCTTTCTAAACCTGAAGATGTCACATCATTTTCATAGCTGCATTTCAGAGCTCTTGAAGACTCAAGTGCCATATTTTCAGGCAGAAACAGGTAGTCAACTAGGGTGTCTATTCATTGAAGGTCAGGCTTTTGTATTATGAAACTTCTAGCAGATGTGATAAGCAGTAAATTGCAGATCTATCACCTTCTTTTTTCTTTTTTTTTTTCCTCCCAGTGAGCATGTGTGTGAAATCAGCAGAATACTGCCTGCATTTGATTTATGGCCCACTTTTGACCAACTCTTATCAGGTTCCCACAAGCCCTTTTCTGATGCAGCTCGTGTCTGAATGACAATAGACAACCAGTGCCATTATGCTCCAAAATCCCTCTCTGCATTCTAGACACCTAAGATTACATCTGGGCTATTGATTTATTACTCCCCCCCTGCTTTTTTTTCCCCCACAGGGACCAGTTTGTTCAGCCTGAACAAGATAGACTATTATTAAACTGAGCAAACTACTCCATGTGAACTTGGTAAAGAAATAATCATTTGCAACCACCTTTCTAACCACCCAGGTTCATAAAGAAATGTAGGTGTTGAAATATTAAGTCTGTTTATATATGGGTCCCACCATTCGTGTTTGTTCAGATTATATATAATTTATATACGTGAAATGAGACCCAACAGGCATTCTGTTGTGTTGGACATTATAGGCATATTGCCTAAAGCACTGCAGTATTGCCACCCAATGTACAAACCCCAAATTATTACAAATCTTCGTTATAGAAATACCTACTGTAACGCCAACTGTATCTCTGGCAGGGAGGTTTTATGACACGTTTTAGAGCCTCAGCAAAATTTATATGCTCTGCCTGGATTTTTTTTCTTTTACTTTTTTGGGGGGAAGGAATAGGAAGCTATAAATTTTATAGTACGTTGGATTTTTATATCTCCTAAAAATGTACTGTGCAGGATTCACATTTAATATCCCTCAACTATAGTCATCTGTGTATTTAAGTCAGTAAGTGAAAAGGTACAGACAGGGTTCCTAGTTAAAATGGTTATTTTTTTCCTTTCTCTCTCCTCCCCCCCAACTCCCCCTTCCCTCCCACAAGCACATACCTCACCCTTGTGTCTTCTTTTGGTTAAAATAACATTACAAAAGCTGATTCACTGATTCAGGGTTCACCCCCAACTCCTCTGGCTTACTTTCAGGAAACTCTGAGCACCTCTGAGCCAGACCAACAACTTCTGCAGGTGCCCTGAGAAAAACTCAGAGCATAGCGTGGACCAAACCCCACAAACAGGCTTCCAGAGCTCTTCTCCCCCTTGGTCATGGGGACAGATCTGCTCAGCTTTCAATTACACCTCTCATGGCCCATTCCTATCTCAAAGGATTTATTTTATTCTACCTGCTGTTCACTGTATACAAGTATCTGTAGTTCCTTTAGTGCTGTTAGACTGTTTGTTTCAGTGATGCATGTGGGCAGAAAATATCCCACACAGGCTGCAATTTAAGTATTTCCTTTTACTGCTTTAGAGTACTGCTGATAATTTTATTTTTTTAAAAGACATTTCTTTTTTCTCCTGTGGATCAAAACTACCTAACATCAAAGAACCCAAAAATGCCACCATCAAGTGGGGAAAAATTAACTTTTGTCATTTGTTACTAGATGTCATGCTTTTATCACATAATTTTCTCATATTTAAGAATTAAATAATACATATAGAAAAAAAATTTTTCATTTGATTTTTTTATAATTATTCCATGATTCCTTCTGTGGGTTTTTATTTCTTTTCAAGACCGTTCAGGTCTTGATCCTGCCAGATTCTTTGTCTATTCCAATAAAACACCTCTGAATATGCTCAGCAGCATTTGGAAGCTCAGATATCCATGAATTTTTTCTTGAAATATTGTAGTATCTTTCTGTAAAGATGACTGGTCAACGGGGTATCTGAATAATACCTGTCACTGAGGCCTTGTAGAAAGTGAAAATCATGCCTTTTTGATTACAATCTGGTTGAGCATCTAAATACTGGGATGAGAAAAGGAACTGTATAATCCTGAGTATGACTGACCGAGTCTGTTCAGTGGGGAAGAAATAAGTTGCACAGAAATACATAAATCAGAGCTTCACATACCCACAGATTGCATTGCTATTGCTAACAGAGAGCACCACGGCTCTGCAAGGATACTGGAGAGTTACAGTAGTTTCTGGTTAGAGTAGGGAGGATAATTAATGGCCAATGGAAAAGGATGAAATGTTTTTTCCTCGGAATGGAGCAAGCAAGGAGGGATGCGAAGGCAGCACAAAACAAGGAGTGGAGAGTCAAGCAAACTGAAATATGGCAGGCTGAAAAACCCAAAAGGGAACACTTTTTCCCGTAATGTGTAACTCAGCTGGGAAATTCTGTGCTTCTGTTCAACGGAGAACAAATCAAATTTTAGAGAGAGATAACCAAATTTATAGCAGTAGTCCATGCTACAGCAGGAAGAGCAACATCAAGGTCATTAGAAATGCACTGCATCCAGCCTTCAGTCGCTGGGTGTTTGGGGGTTGAGAGGGACAAGTAGCCAATAAGTACAGGTAGCAGAGCTGCACTTTGAAGCCTGGTTCTGGCCACATGAGACTAAACTTGAATGGGCTGTTATCCTTATCTAGTATTGCATTTTCTTTGATTTTATCATTAAATTCCATGTTTTTAAAAAGTTTGGGAAAACCAGAGTGTTGGATGTCGTGTGCAGAATGTCTTTCCCAATTTTTCTATGTCATGATTTGCTGTTGCACAAAGGAAACAGAAATCACAGTAATGCAAACAAGCCAATAGGTATTTAAGTCTTGCTGAAGCAGATTGTCACTTTTGTGACAGTCACTGGCTATTTGGAATAAGCTCTTCAGAGTCTTTCTGGCCTGTGTTACAAATGTTGTTTCGTTTGCATCTTAGTGTCACCAGAATAAACCTGTGGCAGAAACCTGCTCTGGCTAAGTCAGATCTGGAGTTTTTTCTGGCTTCATGGTTTCTTCCTCTGCCATGGAAACTCCACTGTTCCCTCATTGCAGCTGACTTGAAATTGTGATTTATTTGTCTAAAGGCATTTCCTGGTTTCACTTTGTTTTGGAGCAGAAACCTATTTTCTTTCTTTTAGCTCCTGGTGTCTTCTACCCTGGAATACAGACACTGGCCCGCACAAGTATTGGCTTGCATAATGCTGCTTCAGATAAAGGTCATAAATGGTCTTATTTGGAAATTAATTCAAATAAGAAAGAGAACGAGCCAAAACCAAGCCTCTACTGGGCATGTTAATAATGTCATTTGTTTACAGAGTGCAAGATCACTGCTCTAGGACATCCTGAATCATTGGCTGTGGCCCGTAGTGTTTGCCTTTGGTTGTCCCTGTTGTGAGGGAAGCAAGTCCAAAGGTCAGACAGACTCTGCTGGACCAACACTGCCTGAAGATAGCTATTCATCTTCTGGAAATCCAGGCTGATATTTTGAAAGATGGAAGTTAGGATTCTGATGCCTTAAAAAAAAAAAATTAAATAAAATAGATGGGATTCACTTCATTCCATGGACTAGTTCCAGTACACTCATTGGCACTGCAACCAGGAGGAATTAGTGCTGCAGTTCTTGAAAAATAACCAAGAAAAAGAAGATTTTGTAATGTTGAAAGAGAGCAGCAGCAGATAGGAACTGATATTTGAGGGCTGTGTCCATGGGGTGTGTGACTGGAAAGCCTATCAGCATGAGTTTTTGGGATACTTATTTCTTAAAAACGTAAAATCTCTGTGGCTTGGTGTTTGTGTTTTTGTTTTTGTTTTTTTATTGAGTGGTCTTCAATAATTGCAGAAATATTGCCCACAGAAAACATATTTGTTTTATTGCTGTTTTCAAAAACTCACAAAAGGGTACGAGAAGGCATAATCAAAATATAATCTTTAGGAGAGGATGTTTGTTGTAGAGCCAGGCAGGGCTTGTGTGGCTCCAAGTATGCTGGGTTTCAGCAGGTAGCAGGTAAAAGAGCAAACAAATACGGAGCCATATTGTTAGCAATGCTAAAAAGTGCTCTGATGCCCTTTCCTAAGCATTTTCTCGTCAACAACAACAAGATCAGATGTTTATCGGAGGCATGAATAGCACAAACACATGGCTCTTGGCTCTTCCCTTCAGTAAGTAGCAGTAGCAATTAATTAGCTCTTGGAACATGTTGCATCTATAGAGAGAATTTTAAAACCTTGCTTTGTTTTTTAAGATTTAACAGTATTTCTGAACAGTTCAAAGGCACGTGTTTACCATGTGGAAGACTGGCATTCTGACTTCAGCATCAGTTAAACAAAGAATGTCTTCCCACAAGTTCAGCTGCACTTTTGGTTTAACAGAGCACGTTCCACTTATTACAGTGAATAAAGAGCAGGGGATATTCAAACACTCTGCAAGGGTCTCCTGGGTGTAGCTATGGATAGTAGGTAGTATTTATGCTCCATTTTGTATGCTTGTCAACAGCTCTTTGTGTCAGATTTTTTTTTTTTTTTTTAGTGCAGGTTGTCCTCAGGAAAAAAATGAAAAGGAGTGAATGTTGTCTCAGCTGCCATAAAGTGTTATGTTCCAAGTATAAATCATCATCCTGAAGTTCATTAACCTTAATATAGTTTAGTCTTTATGTGTCATCAGTTGAGCCCAAGCCTTCCAGATGACTCATTCGCTATCTGCTGGATTTGTGGGGGCAAGCTGATTTTTGCATATCATGAACATTTTCCATAGGTCTCTCTCTCTCTCCTTCTGTGCTCTGCTCGTTGAACTGGGATGGCATTTGTTGAACTGAGAAGGTGCTGTGAGACAAGCAGGGTTGGTACAGCCTAAAAGAAGAGGAGAAACTGACTCCAGGTGGAAAATCCATCACAGCATGATAGCAAGGGTGCCAGTGAAGTGGTGTAACAACTCTGATTCCCTTTTTTTTTCTACTGCACTAGTATGTAAATCAGGAATCATCCTCTTGTGGCAAAAGGAAACGTAGTTGAGAAACATCCCCAAAACTGAGAAACACGCAGCATAGGCTATCCACAAAGCAATGCAGATGCCCAAAAGTGAGTGTTGTTGAACATTGAGGAAGTGGGGGAGCCCCGAGGGATGGTGGCAGAGCTGAGCCGGTGTCCTCAGCAGGCACCTCAGCACAGCAGCTGGTTTGCCAGGGTCCTACACTGCCCAAGGGTCACATCATGGGTTGATTTTAAGGAGGGATGTAAAGCAGGATAATCTAGCCACTGACCTTGTGGATTTTTACAGGGAACTCATCCAGTGCCCAGGGGCTGGTGTGACACAGGTGGTGTTCGCTGGAAGGTTTGACAAATGGGCTGTGGAGACTGGCACTGTGTGTGAAGCAGAGGCAGGGGTCGATGTAGTGTGTGTGAGATGAAAGATGAGGACAGGGCTAGGTCAGGAAGAACATTGTATCTTGGGCAGTTGTCTTTTCCACTGTCCAAATTCCACAGAATCAGTTTTTCCATCTTTTCCAGCTAATCTGAGGCATTTGCAATTCACGCTTTTAAACACCACTGTCTATTTCTGCTACTTTGAGGATTTAAAAAATGCCTGAACATGCACACACAGAGATGTAATAGAAGAAAATAAAAATCCCCCTGTAGCTTCAGGTCATCATTCTTTTGGCTGCATGAAGCTCACCTATTGACAGAAATCATCTACCTCCAGCTGATCTTACTTCTTGGCCAAGGCCTGAAAGTCTGTCACCTGCCGTCATGATCTGTCATACAAACATCACACGCAGTGTTAACCTAGTGGTTAGGAAGATTTGTTGCAAGTCTGTTACCTTTTTTTTTTTTTTTTTTTTTTTTTTAAACCACCCAATACAATGGGAGTGAATTGTCTTATAGGTTTAAGGGCAGAGGTGTGAGTAGGAATCCCGTGGACTGCATGAAAAGTGCTTGAGTCAGACCCTTCTCTGCTCTGGACTCAATAAGGGCACAAGTTGATCTAAACACCTATGTCGTCTTCTGTGCCAGGGGACAGAGGGAGGAGGGGAAAAAAAAAAAAAAAGACCAACGTCATCTCTGACTGAATTTCTAGTTGAGTTTCACAAGGCTGTTACTTGGCTCATTCCTTACTGCCATACATTGCAGAATAGCCCTGCTGCATTCCCTCTGCACTGGACTCTCCAGATTTTTCTCTGAGAACATAGGCTTGGCCTTTTCCTTTAGCCTCTACTTCTTCTCTGTCTTGTTCCTTTAGTTCTTTTTCATCTTCCTCCTTTTTGCCTTCTCTAGGCTGTCACAAACTGTGCTTCTTGATGCCCTGTTGTGGCTGCTCCATTGCTTTCCTCTCCAGAGCTCCAAGTGGGCAGTGCCAATGAATTGTTTTCCAAAGCCTAAGAGCTGTAGCATCCTGGTTTTGGCCTCTGAAAAATTAATGTTTTGTAGGATTTGCTGATTTGGAAAGAGTCTTTAAAATAAGAAAGAGGAGGATTACCTGCTGAAAATCATCTTTTTTTACATGAACAAAAGTTATTTGTATATGTAAAATTTTTAAAGGCATCTTGGCAGAATTGAGAGAAATGACACATAGATTGTGAAATAATCTCCTTGTGATATGCTAGAGTCTCAAATCAAAAGATGTCATTATAATTGGAACTCAAAGATCTTTGCTTAACACAGTTTAAACTGATAAAATTTTAGTCACAATTTAAGTACAGCATAACACTTAATTGTAGTTTTTCATCCTTTAAACTAATTCTTGCTGGTTTTTTGTTTTCTGAAAGCTCTTCCTTTTACTGTCACAAAAAAATTACAACTAGAGCACTAAAAAATATTTTTTAAAGTATTGTAATGATGAGAAAAAATAGCTGTCTTCAAGGCCTGGAGAGAGTACATAAATAGTGGAGTTTATAGTTTTGAAAACCCCAAACAGTTTGCCTAAACCGAAGCTCCTAATCTTTGCACCACATCAACTATTGTATGTAAGAATCAATCAATTAGCTGCACTGACACCTCTCCATCAACTAGTTCGTCCTCAGTTCTTGACTAGGTGAAGGGTCCGTGAGGACATGGGTCCTATCCTCAGCTGCATGACTGGGAGCAAGACTGCGGCTGAAGTAATGTTTGAAAGGTTTTCTTTTATTTGTAGAACAAATGTTTTCATCTAACTGTGTAGCACAGTCAAACAGTGTGAAGGAAACATAACAATCCCCCTGTCTCTTTATCTGTGTTTTTATAAGGTCACCCATCACCACGGTATCTAAGTGTCTTTCTTCTTTCCTTTAAGGGTCCTGGTCAGGAGTTGAAAATAAGGTAAAGAGAGGTAGAAAACCATAAAAGAAAGAGGCATATGAAAAGTAAAAAATACGGAGCTGGAGGTGAACCTAAACACTCAGAGGTAATTTGCCTTGAGGAGCAAGAACCCTTGAGACCTATGCTTAGACTTTGGAAAAAAAGAATCTGTGAACAATGGTAAAGGCTATGAACGTGCTATCCCTCTGACAGGTATGTAAACCTTAAGATTAAAATAACAGCTTCAAAAATCCTTCTGTCAGAGTGAGTTTGCTTTAGCTAGTCAGGGTTTCAGGGGAAGTATCACAAAGACAATTTATATCAAGCGGACATAGAGACGAAAAATTCTGTTTGAAATTTCTGAACAGGTTAGTTCTTGAAGCGTATTCTCTAAAACTTGGCAAAGTTATCATGACATTAAGATAACATTGTATAAAACCAGGTAATTAAGGATTAGAATGAGTGGATTTTAAAAAAACATTTTTCTTATATATGCTGAATCACCTTTAAGATAAATTTCATACATGAGAAGGAAAATTAATTGGCAAGGGTACAAAATTCGAGTCTCCTTTTTTTGTCTTTGTGTCAGCTATTGTTTTGATTTGAAAATATTTTCACCAACAGTTCTGGTAATCTCAGTACTCTCTTATTTCATAAAGTAATTGGAAAGGATTCCTTAAAGGCTTTTAAACTTTTGTCTTAATTTAACAGTGTATTTCCACTCTATCACTTTCTTTGTTATGGGGGCTGGTTTTTTGTACTTGAATGACATTCATAGTGAAGCCGAGGAGAAGGTGGTGGGTATTTCAATCACATGTGAATGCCTCAGAACATCAACTATTTGTATGCTAATCACATCCCTTCAACAAACACAAGCCACTAACCAAATTCCTTTTTGCATACTGTAAAGAAATAAGAGAATTCTTGACCACAGAAAGCAGGCATTGGGGTACATAAAAGGAATGAAATTATTCAGCATGTATTTATTGATATGTCTTTAATCAGCAGCTTCCTCCTCCCAGAGATCTTACTTGAGGTTTGCAGATGACCACATGTAATAATGTGGTTTCTTGTCACTGGTAATAACTATGTGAGGCAGCAATATGTGGTGCAAAATATTATTACTCAGTAAGTGGCATTTAACCGAGCTAGTTACCCCAAAAGCTAATTGCTAGCTTGTATACATCACCACACCTTCCAGCAACACAGTAAACTTCAAGAAATGTTGAGTAAAGATTTCAACTGCTGTCAGGCCATGTTCAGGCCAGGTATGAGGTCCACTGAAGTCAAAGGCTGGCTCACACTGTGAAGCAAAGTAGACTGAAAGGTCAAATTCTCAAAATCTTCTCATGAACTTTGGCATTTACTTTGACAAATCCCATGCCTCCATTCATGGCCACTGGTTCAACAAGCTACTTAGATGTGTGAGCAGGTTAGAAAGACATGAGTCATTGCCCTGCCCTCAGCATGGTGACTCACATCCTTCACCAGCGTCCCCTAAACTGCCCCCTGGGTTGGCCCTTTCCCTCCAACAGTATGTTGAGAAGGCTTGTCCGCAGTTTGAGGTGTTTATTAAAGGAAAACGGGTCATGATGATGGATTGTGTTTTTGCTGCCTGCTTGGAAAGTGTGACCCCAAATAATGACCCCAAATATTGGGATCTCTGTGTGGTTCTTTTCCTATTTTACTCTACCAAGTGTGTCATGTGTAAAGGCATTATAATTAAAGAAGAACAACTTTTCCAGAATTACCACCCCCAAGTCTCAAATAGGAGCAGTAAAATTGTTTCTTTTAATTTTTTTGTCTTTATTTCAGTTCGTATGCAATGAACTTCACCACAGGTCCAAAGAAATCTTCACAATTGTTTCTCAAGCCCATTATTTGTGCATATTCTCCATCAGAGATTCATAAAAATCAGAGACAGAAAAGTTCTTCTGCGTTAGATCATCTCATTGCTGCCCCTGCTGACACAGATCTTTCCTCCTGTACAATATATTCTCTAGTGCTTTGTCCAGACTAGCTTTAAGTAGATTAAATATGGTGCTTTCTTGCTACCCTGTCAGAAGCTGTGGGAGAAGCTCAGAGGTAATTGGCACTGGCACCCTTTGAAGGTGTGTTGTGGACCTTACCACACTTGTCATTTGTATCCAAACACGATGCTTTCCTCCAGCTGTCATGAGTATTGTGTGCCCATAATTCTTTTGGACCCAGCATACAGCCTGTGCTGAACACTTACAGCTAAGATGGAACAAAAGAAATGAAAATGTGGTTTTGGTTTCTTTTTGGCAGACAGTGTACATAGGGTTAATTCTTTTGAGCAACCCAGAGGTGAAATAGTAAGGTGAGGGCCTCTAGAATATTTTGCTGATGAAAACTTAGAGGTACTGAGATATGATGTGCTTGTCTGCACATGAAGCTTTTACCTAGATAAAGAGGTATATTTTGCGGGGTTCAATTAATAACTACATTTGAAATACCAACTGTCTGCTCTTGTGACACGGCAAGCAGATTTAGCCAAACAGTGAGTGCTTTTGAAGAACACTACAGATATACACATTCAAGTAAAGTAGTAATAATGTTTGGAGTTTCCTTTTCCTCCCAAGGAATGCATCAAGTGTTTCACTCAGTCCCTGCTCAAACTGCTGCAGGGTTAGGACATGCCTGCCACTCCATGGCATGACAAAATATATGTTAGTCTTGATGGAAAGTCAGTAGTAAGCTGCTGGGCCTCTTGTATTCAGACTCTCTTCTTCATGAACTGTTCTGTTTCTCCCAAAAGATGTTGACACACCACCCAGAAGAGAAAACAAAGGTTGTTAGCTGATCCCTTGGCTTAAGTTTTTTCTTTCTTTACTCATTGTCACCAGAACCCCAACTTTTAATTCTACCAGCTGCAAACCCACAAAACCATGAATCTCTAAATGCAATTCTCCATTCAGATCACTGTCATTGCTCATTTCTATAGCTTTACAGGGAGAGGAATACTGTCTCTTGGTGCAGCCTCTTTACTCAACTCAGATTGAAGGTTCTTGACATAGGGACTACTGATAACGATCTCACTGGTTGCTGTTACTGCCATTGAGTTCATGTATCCCAAACTGAGCTCACATCATGTAGCCCAATGTTCCTTGGACATGTAGCACCACATTTAAATGTCATTTTAAGCAATTAATATTTTATTTATTGATACTTCTAAATAGTTATTATAAACAAGGCTATAAATAGCAGCTCATAAGAAAAAAATCTACTACATTTGTATTAAAACGCATTCAAAAGTTTAATTATAGGACAAAAAAATTCAGCTGAACTGTTAAAAGAATATATTGCAGTGCCCTGCTTTGGCCAGTTCATGTCAGGCTGCCACATTCAACTGAAAAGGCAGATTTTGTTGCGTTCCATGCTAAATCTGAGAAACCAAACTGGTGCTTTATAGCTAAATACTCCATGTTGTTGTCTTTCTTGGGTAATAGTCTTGTTCCAGTCTCTGGGCCGAATGCTTCTCTTGAAATCCCCCGTGTGACTCATGGCTGAGGATTTGAAAGATGAGGTTTTGTGCCTACTGGAAATCACGCTCTTGAAAGTGGGATTCATCCTCCTGACTTAAACCATGACTTATATCGAGCTCTGGAGGGACCCCCATTTTGCTGATCCATAAATCAGAGGTCTGACTGCATTGAAGTCATATTCTGCTTGGTAAGGATCCGTCCTTGGGACACATTTCTTGAAGTAATTTTGTTCCCCTTTTCTGTAAACTCTTTCTAGAAGACGCAGCTTCTGGAGACACAGCTTTCTAGGGCTGTTTCTCCCAAAACATTATACCCTTTAGGAGAAGGATATATGTAACTAATTACCCCTTTGTAACAACAGGGCTGAAAAAGGGCAGTTTTTAAAAATAAATAATCTAAAATAATTAAAATCATCATCTTGACTCTGGTAGCTGTTTTATATCTTTACCTCAAACCATAATGACCAAACATCTCTGATTAAGTGTCCTACAGAAGCATTTAAATCCAGCAATTTTAATAGTTCTTAACAACTCCCATTGATGGTATTATTTTTCATTGGGAAGAAAAATGGTTATTGCTCACATTGACCTCCAGTAAATCTTGTCACCCAGCCCATACCCTAGTCTTGAAATATAATTAAAGCACTCTGTTTTGATAATAGTGACTTACAAAAGTGTAGGAACTACTATTTACATTTTCTCTTTTTATTGCTTTTAAGTTTCGTACAAAAAGAAAGGTAATGCAACTGCATTACCTTAAATGGCCAAGACTGATTTATTTCTGTCTAGAAATGTCATAGTTTATGTTCATCAAATATTTTATTTTTTTTCCCTAGGATTACCTCAGTGTTTGACTGGCCTTTTTTTTTTTTTTACTGGGGTGATTTTAAATTCAATCCACACTGTAAGCACCTTCAAAGGACCAAAGCAGTTGTTTTTACCCACAAGAAAAAAACCTGACTAATCAAATAAATAAAAATGAAGTTTACAGCCATATATTTCTGCATACTGCTACTCATGATATTCTGTGTTGTTGTAGCAACATGTTCCTCATCTATATTTAGTTTAATAGCTGCTTTTGGAATATTGCAAGCTAGTATAGTATATTATCAAGTGGTTTGAATGACATCATAACCTATGAGTGTCATCTCTTGTGGGTTATAAAACCCTCCCAAACCTTCCGTTTGTATTAATGTCTTGTAATATAATTTTAAACCAGGTATTATAGTTTACAGTGGAAGGATAAAATTCTGGCCTGCCTCCTACAGTGCACTGGGGGAAGAAGAGGGCAGAGGAAAGCACATTTCCCGCCCTACCTGAGCAGGGACCAGGCGAGATAGGCAGTATGGTGATTACTGGGCTGTTTTTCCAGTGGGTCAGGAGGAGAAATTTGTCTATCTCTATGGAGTACTTTAGGTGGTCCCTGCCCACACTGAAGAACTTGATCTTTTGCTGAAATTTGACTTTTGGGACAGAGAAATCGTATCAGCTGCATTCTCTCTTTTGCCACATCACCAGGTGATGCATCCAAATGCA
>NW_020955234.1:657811-684152 GCF_003031625.1 Empidonax traillii
CGTTTTACAAACTGAAGGGGTCTGGCTTTATGATTTTTTAATTAGAGTGTAAATATTGCAGCCTCATAAACTGCTTGATTTATAGATGACAGCAAAGTTTGCACTTCAGGAAAGGACACGGGAGGCTTCAGATGTACAGTTTCAGCGCCCCTGTTTGCCTGTAACAGCCATCCTGGTTTTTTTGCCTCTGCTGAACTCATCCTACCAACCTTTCTGATAATGCCTGTGTGTCTAATCTGGCAGGATGACTGAAACTACTTTTTATGTTTCTAAGCAAAAGTAGTATATGCATATGTACATTATAACTGATGAAGTGAGAGAAAAAGATTTGGAGTAATATTATTGTCAGTGTCAGCCAACAAATTGAGCTTAAAAGTTGATATTCATTATGAGGATTCCAGAGAAGGGGGGCTAGATTCATCGCTGTAAATGTCAGAGGCATGAGAGAAATGCTAAATCAAGAATGACAAAGATATGAGGACTTGGTGGATAATAGAAGGGTATTTCTGATATCCATAATGTGAAATGTTATCTAGTTTTTTGAGGATGAAGACTCCATCTCATCCCAAAGAGGGAAAGTTCTGCCTTTTCCAGGCAATCAGTAGAGTTTGGTTTCCATGTGCAGTGAAAGTTAGGATATTGACAAACAGGGGAAGCGATATTAATTTTAACTGGACTTGAGGCAGCATTAATAACCAACAGGTCACCTTAAATCCTCAGCAGAAGTTGTGCACCAGAAGTTCAGACTCGTCCCAGACAACAGGTTGTTTGATCAACATCTCTGTCCTTGGAGCAGAGAAAGGTTTTGCAAACACTGAACTGCTATTCTTTTCTCTAAGAGTCCTCCTTGCTCTGTTTCCACAACTGACCTCCTCCAGCGTACTGTCAGTATGGTTAAGCTTGCATGGGGATGACTCAGATGCTCTCAGATGCAGTAATCCACCAACAGAGGCCTGATTCTCTGCACGGGGGCTTTTACAAACCCTCCTTCCTTACTAGCAAAACTTGTCTATTTCCATCTCTCGCATCCTCTGGAAACCCTTCTTGCCAACGCTATCAGTAGGATTTGTCTGTTGAGATTTTGGGGGAATGTGTTTTGGGAAGGCTCTTTGTGGTATTGTGAGGAATTGCTCCACTTGCAGTTTCTTCTCTAGGCTGCTTTGTGGCCTCTGTAGCCCTTACACACCTGCCTGCATCATGTCATGGGCCTGGGCTGTGGGCAGGGGCTGGAAGGAACGAGGAGCACTGTGAGTTTGCCTCTCCCTGAACGAGCAGGAGCAGCAGAAGCTTGCCTGAATGTTGACTGTGAGACAGACAAATAAAGCTAAAGCAGACATTCTTCCTTAATATATACCTGATTTAGAATAGAACATTTCAGTTGGAAATATGGGACAGCTTTCTGTCCCCAAATAGATCGTGCAGTGTCTGCAGTGATGGAATGGTGAGGACATATGAGGCAGAATAAAACCCACTTACGAATTTTCCTTTTGCACCCCCTGACAATGTCTTTCTAAGTCCCCATGCTGGTCTTTTCCCTGCTCCAGCACCAGTGACCTCTGTTTTCTCAGACCAAACCTCTGGGAGAGGAGGTGACCAGCTCCTACAAGCCAGGAGCCCAGCTTCAGAACTTAATGGTTTCAGAAAATGTTGGCACTCTGTTTGCCTTCTTTTCCCCATAGTAAGAAGACTAGAAGCATAATTTTCTTTTAATGGTATCCGAAATGTTCATGAACAGTGATGAAATCCAAAAACATGCCATAGTGTCAGATTCACCTCTCTCTCAGCTGGAGCTGTACTAGTTTTACTACAGGAAGTATTTTGTGGCTCTATAGTAGCAGCTTGGGTTTTGTTGCCAAAGGCCCAGATAGTGAAGTTCGGTGGTTTTTTGTTAGGGTGTGTTTTTTTTCATCAAACTTGCTGAAAGGCCTTTCAGTGCAAACTTGATGTCAATGGCAATTAAATATATGTTTACAGATTATGGCTCCGATCCTATCCTGGTAAATGTTTTTGCAAATGGTTAAATCTGCACATGTAATCGCCTAGAGAATAAAATCAGAAGTGGTGAATGTAGGGAGATAATAACTTGAACTGTTTTCTTGTTCCTGTTTAATTTTGAACCTGTTCGACCCTTGCGAGTTCAAAAGTTCACCTCAGTCTTGACCATTATTGAGTTTGGATTCTGTTTAGGAGAAACTGTGACTCCAAGTGAAGCAAAGGGTCAGAGGACAATAAATCCAATAGAATAAATACAGTGATAAATGAAGGAGACAGAAAGATGGAAAAATGAAAAAATAACACATATTGGGTGAGTTCATGGTTTCTATGATGTTTCAAGGTGTTTCACTACTGGCTGCACTGGGGCTGGGATTTCTGTCATAGCACCTGGTTCAAAACCTCTGGAATTTAACCAGGATGTTTCTATTACCTGTATTGCTTCTGTGTCACTTATAATGAGCTTTGTTTTGTAGCTCTAATGCATGCTGTGGCTCCTAACGTGTAGCAGCCCAATCTTTTGGGGGTGGGGGAAAGTAGAATTACAGGGTAGAATCCCTTTCTCTCATCTTCCTGTTTACCTCCCCACCTCCAGAGGCTTCAGTTATCTTTGTAACCCAGTTTCTTTGTGACTCAATCTCTTTTGTGTTTATTGAGCTCCTCTGTGATACAAATTAAGCTGGCACCAAATATTTTATTGCAAATTTCATGTGAAAAAGGACTGAGAATGTTTTGGTGCATGTGTGTGCCTACAGTCTTCGGTGTCCTCAGCAGCACTTCTTGTCAATACTGAATTTGAGCATTGAGTCAGGGTGTCCTAAAGCTAAAGCCCAGTCTGCTTTGCAAGAAACATTACATTTTCCCTCAGCTTCCAATAAAGGAAGTAATTTGGCTCTGTGTCTTCACTTTCAAAAGCCCAGACTTACACCAGGAAAGTGCAAAAGTTATGGAGGGGTAAAGCTGCACCAGGGACATGTAAAATGATTTAACTCTGCAGTCTGTAAAGGAGCAGGAGGGTTTCACAGGAAATACAAAAGTCTGACAGTTTACAAAACACTTCAGTACCTTTTGGGTTGAAATGTCAGGGCTTATATTAATTGTTAATATTTTGGTATTCTTGAGATCCTAGTACTTCACAGTTTAAATTGTCACAACTCCACCCATCATCAGGATGTAAAAGGATTTCCCCTTTTTTCATTTTATTTTCTTGCAGTAATTAAACTGAGCAGATTCCTACTCTTATTCTGCTGCGTTTATTTTGCTGGAAACTATCAACCTCCTTTTCAAAGTACAAACATTGAACAGGAACATACCAACAACCTGTAAAAAGAATTAAAAATCAAAGTTTCATGGTTTTATATTTACTTCTAAAGCATGCAATGTTTAAAAAGTAAGATAATTTCTCTGAATTCCTTGAGAAGTGTTTCTAGTCTGTGAAAGAGCCCACATTTATTGGGTTAAGTAGTTGAAAACTGAAGGAAGCACTCCAACCCTTACAGAAAGTCCGAGGTTTTGAAGAGAGAGAGAAGTATTTGAAAAGCTGCTTTCAAGTCAGGTCAGGGTTTTCCAACTCAGAGACATTTCTTGTTGTCAGTAAACTAAAAATGGAAAGAAAAAAAATCCAAAGCCTGCAAAGGAAGGAAAGTCAGAGAACCTGAGTAAGTGATGATTTATCTGATAACAAAAATCCTGCTACCCTAATCATTCATGGTTTATTTCTTTGGCAAGCAACATATAAGAGAAATTCACTGAGCGCTAGTAATTCCACTATTGCAAAAGCCAAATCCTTCATTTAAACTTTTGAGACAATTTTTCCATTTACTTTTCTGTCACTCAAGCAAAGAGCAGAAATCATAAGCTCTCTCATATCAGTTCACCTCATCAATTAGAAAAGAGACAGGAGTTGCTTCCAGATGAAAAGGGGATGCAGCAGAGGAAAAATATGCTGGAAAATCAAAATAGATTGCCTCTAATAACTTCTGGATAGTGTTCCAAGCTTGGGTTGGTCACATTGAGACAACCCTAAACTTTGGGAAAGTTGAGATTTGGAGCTGTCTGCTAGAACAGAATCACCAGAGAATATTGTACTTAATTAAAGAAATTGATGTGGAGAACAGAGCCAGCAGTTTGTCATGTTTAAAATAATTAAGTCATAAATTAACACACTTTAACCCAAATTTGAAAACCTAAAGCCCAAACCCAAATTTTAGATTCATGCTTGCTACCAGCAGTGCCATTTAATGGTACACCATTAGCACAAGTAGCAAGATTATGGCTGATGAGTCCTTTGTGCTGACACATGACAGTTAAATGCAGAAGAGTGTTTGTTTCATGGTTTGGGGGGGATTGTTTGTTTTAGCACCACCTTTGGCATCTGTGAAGTTATACAGTATTAAATAAAACCTTAATGGACAGAGTTAAAAAAAAAAATTGTAGTTTCCAAGGTCTCTGGTGGGAATGTTGTTCACAGTTGATAAATAAACTACCAAAGTAAGGTAGCTGGAGAAAATAGTGATGTGATCCTCAATAGGAACACACTCCTTGTGCAGCAGAGGAAATAATGTTGTCTGATATGTTTCTTTAAGGGGAAAAGTTTTTCCCAATTCATATCAAGTTTGCAAAGCTTTAAGATGGAAAGTTATTCCTGTTTGGAGACGAAACAGGTGAGGCCACGTCCTCATGCTGGAAAGCAGCTGCTTACAGGCAGGCAGAGGACGTGTGGTAGATTTCTCATGGTGGTCTTTTTGCTGTTCTTTTGAGACCTAAATCCGTGGAGGCAGCATGTGATGGTGTTACAACTGTATCTTTGGAGGGGACTTGGTGTTTGAGAAGGGCACCTGAAAGGTGGCTGTGATCTGTGTTTCTTTTCTTTGCTTCCACCGGGGATGAGCAAAAGGTGAGGCTAGTGATGATGAGGATGAAAGGAATCTCTTTCCACAAAGAAACCAGAAGTTTCATAGTTCCAAAGGGCAGTTTATCTCTGCCTTAACTTGGAACCATAGATCTGAAGCACATGTTTCCCATCCATCTAGACTGGATGTGAGACAAAGGCTAGAAGGTATAATTGTACTGAATATGATGCAGGTTTTCTTTTTGTTTTCTCTGATTCTCATTTCTTCTGAGAAAAAAATGGGCTGGATGCCCATTAGCTCAGCCAATCAAAATTTTGTTCAACCTTCATCCTGAATTTTAAGAGACAGATTTAAAACAACATTATTGTAAACTACTCCCATAAGCAAGTTTAGGGAAATGACTTTCATGTGGGCACAGAGTGAGTTAGAAAAATAACCACTTAGGAGAGCTTCCTTTGTGAACCTGGGAGGATGTACTGAATAAGTTCTAAGACCCTTTCCACATTTTCAGTAATGATTTGGATAATGAAATGGATAGGAAACTTATTAAATTTGCAGGTGACACCAAGCAGGGAGAGTCTGCGGGCCAGTTGTTGGATGGGACTAGACTTCAAAACTGTCTTGGTAAATAGGAGCAACATCCTGAAGCAGAAGTGTCCATTTGGTAGGACCAAATGCCAGCTTCAGCGTTGGTGGAAATGAATACTCTGACAAACACAACACAAGAAACACCTGTTTTAGGAGAAGGAATCAGGGAGGACTTTAGCAGAATGATAGGTGAAAACAAACCTGCTTTTGGGGGAAAAGCAACCATGACCAGGGCAGGGAAGGTGGTGAGCACATTGAGATGATGAGGGGCAGTCATCATCTCCGTTGTGAAACACTAGTGAGACTTTTTCTGTGATAGTGTGCTTGCTTTTGGGTGAGATAAGGAGAAAAATGAGCCCAAGTGGGAGACGTTGCAAAGGGACCAAAGAGACTTCTTGGAGGTTGGCAAATGTGGCATTTGAAGACAGACTGGACATGTTAGGGTTGTGTGCAGTAAAAAAAGCTGAGGGAGCATGATTTCATGCAATCATACAGATCAAATCTGTAAGGGAGGTTGCACAGAGAAAGGGAATAATTTTTCCTCTGTGTCCCCTTGACATAGATGAAAAAATAGTGTGACTAAACTACAGCAAATAAGGTTGTTTGATAATGGGGAGCATATCCTGACAGTATGGACTTTATAGACTCGGGAGGTCAAGGAATTGCAGGCTCCAAGAAGTTTTATTGAATGTCTGGATAAAGATGATCCCTCTTCAGAGCATTCCATTGACAGGATACCTGTCATAAGGCCTTATGTTTGAATTTAAATAGTAAAAAACTGTATTTCTAGGGCATTTGTTTCAGAAAAATGCCAGTGAAGTAAGTTTTCCAAGTAAATAATCCCATTATCAGCCCTCTTAGAGGGATGGATATAGCCTGGTACATCTCCATTTCAAAGCTCTGTCAGGGTGACATGGACACCTCTCCTTGCTCTCTGTAGGAACCTAGCATTGTAAACCAACTAAGTATGATTAGAAAGAAAGAAAACAAAACATTTTTACACGTGACAATGTTGTTCATATACTCTACAGTGAAAATTAAATGTACAGTCATGTCTTTTGAACTCCAAGAAGTGACACAATGGAAGAGTATAATAGAGTTTAAATAGAGGGTAAACTGCAAACTAGCAGTGCAGTCCTAAATGAAAGATTTCCCTTCCTTCAAGGGTATTCCATTTCAGGGTGAGATACGGCTTTACCTTGAGATCCTGTTTTATTTCATGACATTTCATCTTCAATTTTTGCAGTAGCTTTGTTTCGCTGTGTGCAGTACAGATTCATCTTGTGCTTTCCAAATGTGTTGAGCAGAGAAAAATCTGTGGCATTAATTGAGAGAGAGAACTTAACCACATAGTAAGTGGTTGTATAAGGGGAGGCATAGGTGCACAGGGGAAGAGGCCGAGATTTTCCTGTGCAGCCTAACTTTTTGCATTTTAAACTTACAAGTGCTTGAGTTTACACCTCCAGTTTTGCAGAAACAATATCAAGCAGTCAGGTACCAAGATCACTGGGGCCGTACAGCAGCCAAGGAAAGCTTATTCACTGCCTGCTCTGTGAGTAGGCTCTCAGGCAGGGCAGTTGCAGAAGCAAGTTTGGAGTCTGCTTCTTAAAGGAGAAGTCTCCACTAGCACTGATCTCTCTGAAGAGATCTCTTTTGCAGAGGTCATAACTGCCAGCTTGTCAGGTATTTCCTGGAATTGTCAGTCTCTCTGGGGTGCAGCAGACTGTGGTGTATAAAGCCTCAGCACTGACATATCACTTACCTAGTTCTGCCAGACTTAGCCTCCCCGTGAAGGATGCAAACTGTCTCCGTCTTATGCAGCATTTGCATTATCTAAAGCTCACTACGTACGCTATGGTCCATTCGCCTTTGCAAATGCTGTTTAAATATAGCATCCATAAATAAATGTTAAATAATTCATGAACATAATTTTGTAAATTCTGCTAGGCCACACCTCTCTAGGGGCATATTTATGAACATGCGTCAGCCCGGAATCAATGCGTCTGCCAAGCGTCCTACCTCTGAGGCAGAATTCCCACATCTAGCCCAAAATGCTGCAAACGACTCTGATTCCACTTCACTAGTCATCCATCATACTGTCACTTTAATTCAGATGCTGCTACTTGTTTTAATAACATACATCTTACACAAAGAATATTGCTAACACAAGATTCTTGAGGTAGATTTTTACAACCTCATAAAATGGTATTAACCCTTTGATCCCTGATATTCTTTTCATGCGGCTTTTTTTTTTTTTTTTTATGCTTATCAATAACCTGTGTTCGTGGGGTCTATTCATGCTGGAGAATCCGACATCAATCACTGCAGTAAAAATATTATTCCTCCAGCATTACCCTAAAGAATTATGGAAAGAATAAAAGTGTTATTGCAGGAATTATTTAGCAAACAATAGATGGATAAAATGTATTATGGTAAGTGTTAAATTATATCACCTCATTACAGGAAACTACCTGAGATAGCACAGAAGGTAGTTCAGTGCTTTTTCTAAGTAGTTCAAAGAGAACAATAGCAGAATCCCACCAAAGATTTTACTATGAAACCCTGGAATGACAAGGCAAATGATGTATTATCAAATAAAATGATAGTTTAGAGGGAAAAAAAAAAAAGAAATTCTACCTGCCTATTTCTGAGTTGCACTTGGAGATATTTTGGGAGTGAGGGGGAGCAAATAATAATAATTTACACTTAGCTGCTTAAGACTTCAATATTGAAGGGGCTTGCTTGTTGGGTTTTTTTGCATGTCTTTATAGAAATACCTTCCTCATTGTAACACAGCAACATGTAATACACAGTTTTTAAAAATATTTTGCTTCTATTCCAAATAAAGAGCACACTAGGTTATTTCTTTCTTCCTTCTTCCTCCTGTTTTTCCTTTGAGGTCAGCACCAGGAATTAGAAAAGGTTGTACTTGATTAACCCAATTACTAAGATGATGCCAATATTTTAGGTATTATTAAGGATACCTAAACAAGGTTGGGTTCCGTGATTTCACCAAGTAGGCTCTTATCAGTTAATGCAGATTTAGAGAGGGGGAAAAAAAGCATAATGTTGCGCTGGGCTCATGGGATTCATTTGATCAACATGATTAAATTATTTCCTTACTCAGCTAGAAGGAAATTACTAGTAACCAGACATTATGTGTCTGTTAATTATGTGCAATAAGGTTCTCTGCTATCACACCAGCTCTTGCATTCATGTTCTGTGTTTTTAAGACATTTTCATTTTTTAAATGTAAATATTGAAAACGGACAGCTATAATTTTCTTTTCCCTTATTTAATAAATATCTGACATGCCAAAAAGCACTTGTAAGAAGCAGCTGTTTGCCCTTGGTATAATCATGGGCAAGTTTGTGGAGGTGACATGCCAGCATTTCACATGTTTTGGGTCGCCCCCACCAGGATTTTTTTTTGTGTTGCAATTGCTTGTTTTTTTTTAAGTTGGATCATTTATTATTGTAAGGAATGAGAAGGAGGGTTTGCCAGAAACCTGTAATTTTGCTTGAAATAGTTAATCTCCCTGATGCAAGGTCTGCTCACCTATGCATTGTCTTTGTGCCAGATCTACATTCTGCTCTGATGCTGCCCAATCTAGGATTTCAAAAGGATTTTTTATAAAGGAAGAAACATATGGTACAAGAGGGGCCTTATTCTTTTTCTAATGAAATGATGGGCTTCTGTTTCATATTAAAGTGTTAATAGGTCTGAAATTAGGTCTCAAAAAAGAGAATAGTGCTTTTAAAATTCTTAATATGATTCATTATCTGCAGTCAAAACCAGATGACATTTATTTTTATCCCAAAAATAAAAAAAGCCAAGCCAGAGGAAAAACAATCCTGGATTCAGGCTCTGATTTATTGAACGGAAAGCTCTTTAGAATCAGAGCCTGGGCTGGAGGCTGGAGGTTTTGTTTGAGTTTGAGAACCTTCATATGTTTATGAAATCTAAACAAATATTTCAAAGAAGGTGGTGTCACATTTGAAGTAAGTGATCCTATTAGGCACTGGGATACGGCTGCTTTGTTGAGGGACTGGGCAGCATTTTATGTATGATAGTGCTGTGTACGGCTAATACACCGAGACATCACTTTCATCCAAAATGCCGATAGGACTGAACTTCTCTCATGCACTTTGGCTTTCAGTGTTAATAATGAATGAATAAAGTTCAGGGAATAGAAGCTAAATGGATATTGTGCTTTAAGAAAAAAAAAAAGGAATTTTAACTAACGGCACGCCAAGCTGTTCAGAAATGGACATGTTTATTACGAGTGGTTGGGAAGGCTGTAATGAGGTGTTTTGTGTGAGTTATGCTCACATAAACCATTAGAAATTTTGATACAATTGAAAATACATGTTAATTGGAAATAATGAAGGTTTGATGACGTTTTCTGCAGCATGGACATTTTGTGTGCGACCTATTTTGCCACAGTTAGCTTCCATAGGATAGCTGTCTCTTCCACACCCTGTTATTTGAGATCATTATCTTCTTCTATGTCTGCCGGAAAAGTAATTAGGAATCTAATGGGTTTTGTAGATCCTGGGCAGTGCTAGCAGGCAGCCTATAAAGTACCTTCTCTGGAAGCATCATCTGGCTGATGCCTTCAGACTTTCTTCATCTGATTATTACAAACCACCAAGCTGCAGTAGAGGTGGTCTCTCTTGACCAAGCAAACTTGTTAGTTGTCTAGATCCTCATTTACTGTCAGTCAGCATCATTTTTAAGATGTCAGCTCACATCTGCAGAGGGTCCAGATCGAAACCATCTTCACCACTTGTAGCATGCAGAAAATGACAACAAAGAGCAAAACTAGCCCGGGGTTTCATGCAGCCTATACCGATGGCTCCTCTTCTACAATCTGCCTCCCACCTCTAGCTGGAAGTACTCACCCCAGAAGACCAGGCACTTAGAGATGCTCTCAAACGCATGTGGAAACACAAATCATGGTTATATGTATGTAGTGCTTGTGCTCAGCTCTGAAAAAGTCACAAAACAACCATCCTCAGCACTTTCTGAAGGATACAGAAAGAATTACATAGTGAAGAGCTGATCCCAAAATGATGTTGCATGTATGGGGAGAGGTATGTCTGACATTCACATTAATACCAAATGCGTTCATCATGATTAATGTTATTACATTAAATATCGAAGGAATTAATAATGATTATACCATTATTTTAAAGGGTTACCAACATGACACCAGCTCATTTTTTAACAGCTGTAGACAGTTGGGTTTGGACTTTTTTCTCTCTGCACATTTCCAGTCCTCACCTCCTTCAACCAAATATACTCACTTGGAATTTCATCTACTGAATTTATGGTTTTATGGCTGTGTTTCCTGCCAGGACTAAATCCAAGTCCTGATGAAGTCATTAGGAGCTTTGCTATTCACTGCTGCAAGAAAAGCTGAGGCGGGATCCTGATTTCCATGGACTGACAAGCCCTATTTCCATTGGTTTCACTGGACTCTTAAATGCCCCCTCAATCCTAGAAAAAGCTAAGAGAATATTAGTTTGAGGTCTTTTTAATCTGGTTTTTACAGAGAATATTTGTTTGAAGGACCATGCTTCATGTGCATTCTTCTTTCTTTTCCAAAAAAATTTTCCTTCAAAGAGATCAGTAAGAAAGTCCAAATTGCACGTGCAGTATTATGTTTTAAATAAAACTGGCTAAAGTAGGGTAAAAAAAAAAATTAATAATAAAGTCAGATGCAGACTTTGCAAATAGGAAAAATGCCTGAAACAGATGATTAAGAGCTATGTGTTTTATAGGAATGGCTGCCAACACTTGGGTAATCCACTGTCTCTTGGTGCACAAATAGTATTATATCCACACTTTTAATACAACTAATGAAGCCAAAAGTTCTCATAAATTATCTATTCAGTAGAAACTGCTAAAACCTACTAAATCTGTTTTGAAGTACCAATATTTCATAAACCGTATATAAAAATGGTGTATATCAAAGTCTATAAATTATAAAGGGGAGAAAGCAAATATTTTTCCATTTCCATTTTGAAATACTTGTGTAAAAGGATAAATCTTGTTACATTTGCCTGCTTTTCTTTACTTTTTTGTCTGCTGATTTTTTACAGGCTTTAGCTAAGATTGAATTGCTTCTTGATCAGCTGCTGCTGATTAGCCATTTCAACCCTTTCACAGATTAAGTATATTAGGAATCACAGTTTGGCTGTCATTTTTTCTCTGCTTTAATTGTTAAGAATTTTTCTGTGGTTGCTTTTTAAAATGGTAGCTTGGGGTTTACACTTGGACTTTTTTTCTGTGGCCCAAGAAATTCAGGGAAAAAAAAGATTAAACTGGTTGCCAGAAATCCATTTATTATAATTGTTGCTTTTCCCATAGGTCTTCCTGTTGTGTCCAAGGCATACCAACCTCTTCAGCAAAATAAATATCTATGTATACCTTTGTATTAGGAAGCTAAACATCTAAGGAACCATTCTGTGGCAGTAAGGCTCCTCAGAATATTGCTGCTCACTTGCATATTATTATAGACTTCTGCCTTCAAAAGCAAGATGGTTGCATGGAGGCTGCCTGTTGGGAAAGGCCCCTGATCCATGAAAATACATAGTCCTTGCCACGTATTTGGCCATGGGAGCAGTGGATAAGTTGGGCTAAAACATTCAAGGAATGGGATTGATGATTGAGCAGTATAGGTGGTGGAGGTGAACACAAGTACCTTAGTCTGCTCATTCCATACTTATATCACTCTTGCTGCCAAATGATAGTTCAGTGATGGATTTTTCTACTTCCAGAATTTGGGTCCTTGTTCACTGTGTATGTTTTGTGACCTTGTGCACTGATTTTTCAGATGAGTGACAGCTATTTCTTTCAGTTGATGTCAGTGCAGTACCTGCTGCTTCTGAAAATCTTGTCATAAAAGTCTCAAGGTAAAGTTTGAGGTAAAAGTCTCCTGTTTATAACTGTCTATCTAAATCTATACTCTTAAGGAAAGCATAAAGAACAAAGTGTATATTTTAGTGCAGACCCTTAAAGAAGGATGATTTTCTCTACCAAATCAATGTATTCCACCCTGAAAGATCTGAGCCCAGTTCTACTTAGCCAGGTCTGTGTATTACATATGAAATACTCTCATAGTTGGGCATTGTTATCAAATATAAAGACAATAAAATAATGTGCAATGGGCTCTGTTGTGCAGAGTAATCTTCATGCTGGAGAGTTGTAGCCAGTCTTGTCAATAGTGGTATGGACAGATACCACTGGTTTGTTGTTCCCCAGTCATGTGTGAATTTCTCTGTTCTGAAAATACCTGCCAAATGTCTATACAAAAAGGTTGTGCTTTCAGTTTTGGGTGGTGCAAGTGATGGCCTGACTGAAGAATAGCACAGCTTCCTGAATGTGCTTTGAAAGGTGCATTGAGATCTACCGGTGTGTTGTACAAAGAAAAGGTATGAAGTCTGCTAGGAGTATTTTGAATTATTACAACATAAAATCAAAATCCTGTGTGCATGCTTTAGTTCTGGTTAGTCATTTTGTCTTGTTAGAGGAATGCCTAGTGGTTCCTGGGAGATTTCTGGTCCTTGCAGCAGTAGGCTCAGTGCAGGGAGGACACCTCAGAAAGATGTCCTGCCTTATTTCCATCTGGATTGTGGCACAAGGCAACAGCTTGGAGCAGGCTAAGTGTGGGAAACCTTCCAACACGGTGAGAGAAAAGGATGTGGCCAGACTGGTGTCTCTGGACTTTTCTTACCTGGCTGGTGCCAAGTGTTGGTTGTCTGAACACTTCTAAGGACCACAGAGGACATCAGAGTGAGTTGTGTCACTGGCTCCAGGGGAGGCTGATATTTCATAGCTCCAGCACTTATCAAAGCTTATGTGGTAGAGGAAGGTTTTAAGTGTGTAACAATAGCACAGAAGCTCCCCATGGCAGTGACGTGGGTGTTGTTGGAGCATCCATGGGGCTGGGCCCACTATCCCCACACACTGAAGAGGCAGACGGTGTTGACAGGTTCAGCTGCCCCTGTGCCTTCCCTGCAGCGGGGTCAGCAAGACTTATAGCAGTCTAAACTGGGAGAGTGTTACCTACTTAAACTGTTTTTCTGACTTAATAAGAATTTTTCATCTATAGCAAGCCAGTTTAAAATATTGTCTATACACAAACAGTCATTCTGAATAATAGGCCTGCACACAGTAAATGTCAGCTCTTTAAATCACAGAGGACTTCGGAAGCGGAGTAGAGAATGCTTCATAACAGTTTAAACTTCAGCCTCCCATTTATTATGTATGTGTTTATAAATCTCTGAGGGGCACTCTTTTTCCTTCTGGGAAGCCCAAAGGAGCAGAGTTGTTTGTCAGCCCAGCTGGGTGGTGCGCGGTGCCGTGGTTGCTCCTTTGCATTCTGACCCCATTTGGTTTCAAGGTTGGTATCCAAGGTTGTGCCTGAGGAAATTTTATTTTCTTTTCTCCTAACAGCAGCATATAGGACCTTTTATTTCTAGGAAGACAGTGCTGGGAGAACAAAAAGTGGCGAGGGGTCAGCAGAACAGCGTTGTGTTGTGTTTTTCTTTTCAAGCTGAACATGAGTGATCACCACCTTTAGCAAAGGGCCCTCCGTTTGCCACAGAGGAAGAGAGTAAGGGTATCTTGCTCAGCCATGGTGTTGAAAAATTTCTTCAGTGTTCCCATCTATCTTGGTTAGTATGAATACTTTAGCATTAAATGGAGAAAAGGAGAATCCATCAATAGTTAATAACTGACCTTAAGATAGGAATTCAAAGTTCACCACAATTAAACCCAAGTGTCAGCAGAACCCACAAGGGAGGATATCAATATATTTGACTATACCTACACATAGATAGCAGATTTAAATTCTATAAGGGAGACAACTGTGCATTATTCCTAATAAAAACATATCATTGTACTGTCTTATATCCCAGACAAAACACAGAAGTTCTGTGTTATGAATGATAGTGGGAGAAAACATACTGGAGAGCAAATGTGATTCTGGATGGAATTTCATCACATGACTCTCTTGTAAACCAGATGTTTGTCAGATTCAGTGGGAGAATGTATCCATCTTGAAATTTTTAATAAGGTTTCATAAAGGATTAAAAGCAAACATTTACAAAACATAGGATTTAAAGATAATTATATTTCTCTTAAATCGGTTATTTGCTCAGTAGATCGTTAAAAATATTAACATAATCTATCTATGGTGCAGTGCACCTCATGGATGGCTTCTTTCATTATGATGTTTGATGTACATCCACAGCACCAGAAAAACAAAATATAAAGAGGCTGTTCTACAGACATAAACAATACATGTGATATAAAAAATATGCTCTATTATTGGGGAAAAAAAATAGTAAAGCTGCAGCGAAATCTAGGACTTATGGGGTAAGATTTTGATGCCTGGAGGAGAGAATTACATTTCCTTATGAAAAGCAGTGATAGCCTAACTGCAAGGGGAGCTTGCTCTGGGTACAAAGTACATAGGTCTTTACTCTTGCTACTGCATCTGATTTTCCTCCAGTTTCTTTCCCTTTCTGAGGAAAGAAGAGGGAGAACAAAGCTTGAGAAAAGGGCAGAGAAATAGGAGAAAAGGAAGCTTGGTTTTGTAGCTAAGACTTCATAAGAGATTAGTTTGCATTTGCGACTTTGTTCATGCCAGCCTCCTTGTAATACCTGTGATCAGTTTAGTGGGGCTGCATTCACGGCCACTTATTCTCAAGATTATCTTCTCTACTATTCTTTTTGTTGGCAGACAGTTTGTAAGGAAACTTCAGAGCAAGATGTACTAAGTCTACACAGAGATACACACATTGAGGCTGCATTGGTATAACATTACATTGGTCTCAAAAAAACAGCAAACAACAAACCACTGAACAAGCCTTTGTGATGAATTTTTGAGGTTTTCACATGAAATCATGTTTAAAAGAATAGGAAGATGAATTAATCATACTCCCTATTTTATTTTTGGAGATATTCTTCCTCTAAGTGGATTTCTGATTAAAAGGGAGCAAGAACAAAGTATATTAAACTAGTAAAATAGGAGAATAACTTTTCCTTGACATCATCTCCTGTCTAGCTACAGGATGTGTAAGTCCACTTGGGATTAAGCTGTGACTTTTTAATACACCAGTGAACTTACTGGGAGTGCTAACTAATATCTGTAGCACTTTAATCATTCCTGGTACCAACAAGATCTGTTGAACACAGAAACTCCACGAAGTCAGAGGACAGTATTAATGTTGAAATATAATGTACTAAACCCAGGAAGTTGGTTTCTGAATGTGGTGCTAATTTAACCACATTATGGATCGTTTTACAGCCGAGATGGATTATTACAAATGGAAGATATTGCTGATGATTGCTATACCCAAGTTAATGATGTGATAGAAACGTTGACACTCAGTAGCTGTATTGTACTGCTGGAGCTGTCACACTGCTCTTCCAGCTGCCTCTTCACCTCCACCAGCCCTTGTGACTAGCATAGGCTGGGAAGGTTCAGTATTGCCAGCTCAAAAAAGCAGGGAGATGTCAATTTTCTTGCAGAATAGTTCAGCATGCAAGAGGGGTTACTAACTTAGAGCCCTTAATTATAATCTCTACTAGGAAAAAAAAAACCAAAAACCTAGGTAGCACAAACTTCTCAGTGGATGAAAGCAAAAGCTGTCTTTTAGTACTCTGAGTACAGAACGTGTTGTTTCTGACTTTTTGCTTGGGTCAGGTTGGGTTTGAGATGATGATGCATGTATAACTGGGAGAGTTAAAAAAAAAAAGAGGGTTGCTGGAAAATTGTGAAAGTTCTGAAGATCTGATCCAAGAAATTTTCTGCAGCTGTCTCCTAGATACTGAGAGGGTATTCTCTATCAGTGTAGGAGATCCTGCAAATGTTTTGTGAGTATCTTTTTAATATTTTTCCAGCAAACCCTCTACCTTCAGGTACTAGGTTAGGTGGGCCAAGTCATCAGTGTCTTGGCTTCCATTTAAGCTTGATCAACATTACAATTGCTCTGTTGAGATACAAGGATGTACCACAAAAGCCCAAAGCAGGACAGTTGCTAAGAGGTATTTCTTGCTCTGAGTAATGTAATTTTACAGCCTTGAGATTGTCTTGGAGAATGTTACTAATTTTAAAATGTCAACCAAGATTGAAGCATAGTGAAAAATGTATTGCTGGAGAAGAGACTCAGAGGTGAGGGTAGGAGACCCTTCTTAAGAGACTGTGTCCAAATCTGGAGCCCACTTATCCCTCACACTGCCCCCTGACCATGTTAGCTAATCTCATTTTAGAGACATAGCACAGGAAAACATAAAACATGAAATAGTTGAATCTGACTTACTTTGAATGTCTGTCAAGTTTCATGTCTTTTAAGTCCTAAACAGATTTATTTCGCTTGTGTCAGTCACTGTGTGACAGGTCTACATAAATCAGAAAGCAGTCTGGGAGAAGGTCCTTCAGTTGCCAACTTGCCTGTATCACAGATTCCCACAGAGTACGTAGTTCTACATATATATGCAGAAGAGATTTGAGATTCAGTAATCATCATGGAGTGTCACTTTCCTCATAGCTGAATACCCAGAAGATCTGGCTGAAAAGGTTAGACGTATCTGTCAGGTTTTTTGGGTACAGAAAAAGCTCTTGTCCATTCAGTCTAAATAAGGCATAATCTCAGCTGCATGGGTCAAATATTCCAAGTTCATTTACCAATTCACTGGGCAAATGTCACAAGTTCCAGACAGACTTAGTATAGAGCGATGCAATCTATCAATACTTAAGCATATTGGAGGGAGAGCATCATGGCTGGGAGTGTTATTTATTCAGTGAAGCACATGCTAAATTGAACAGCATGCTTTGGAGAGAGGGAGTGGGGGTCTAGCACTCATCTTTCCAATGAGCTTTTTTATTTCTATGTAGAGAGATTTTATACTCAAAAGAACTGTAACAAAAGCCGTTTAGACTCGCTTGCCATCCAAGTGTATAATTTCTCCCTGTTAGGCTGCGAAGTCTTAAGGAAAACAAGTTTTTGCTAATAATTTTCAGTTCAGATTGGACCTGTGTGGGCTTATAAGGTCATTCGCTTGACTGAGCAACCACGGACGTTACACAGTGGGAAGTGGGCAGGGCTAGTGCTTGACAGCTGTTCTTGGGAGTGATGGCCATATGTATCCCTTGCCACAGGACTGGTTTTCTGATTGAGATCATTCATTTGTGGAAACACTTGCCTGCGCTCTGAGGGATGATGCTGTAAATTCAAAATAACGTGGAGATGCGTTGGGTTTACATGGGCGTGAGTGGGCTCTGCTGGTGTCCGCCTGACAGCTCCAGCTGGCACAGGGTCAGTTGTCCCTCTACACCTTTCTCTTCCACCAAAGGGTTATCATCATCAGGAAAAGGTGTAGAATTTTATCTTCTCTGATCAGCAAGAATGCATTTATATACTCCCCAAAAAAGCTTTTTTTTATTGACTTAGTGGTGTTGTGTGTCAGCGAGCAAGGCTTGTGGTCAGGTAATGTGCAGCACCTACGTATGCTCAAAGAAAAGGTGTTTTTTTTGTCCTGGTGCCTCTGCCTCCCTCTCTCTTTCTCCCTTGGTCTGACTCATCCACTTATCTTGTAAGCTTTGTTATCACTGAGAATGCCTTTTATTGTGCTTAGATATTGTGCCTATCAGAATGATCTTGTTTGAGATATCTTCATTTCACAGATGAAAATAACCAAGCACGCAACAACCCTTAAAGGCCTTTGCTAAGGTTGCAAAGTGAGGTAATGTGAGATTCATGATTGCCTGTACACATTGAATTCAGCCTTCTTGTGCATAGGTGTCAAGATACAATCTTTAGTGATGTGTTCACTCATTATTTCTTCCACAGGCCACTTCCCTTAGCTGTCAGCCTATTCTTTTAACTCGCTTTCTCCATGTACTTCTCTAGGTCCTTAAAACAGCACTCTGAAAGCACAGAAATGCCATGACAACATTCGTGTGAGCCATCAGTATCCTTGGGAAGCTCAGGGCCAGGCTGCACAGCACTCTGAAGTGTTTGGGGGTTATTTTTAGAGGACTATAATCAGGAAAGTTGAATGTTACTTTGAGCTGTCTGTACAGAGCATATACTCAACCTGTGAAGCAAATATGTCCTCATCAGATAGCGCTCCCAACACTAGGACAAGTCTTCATACTCTGCAGAGCTGAGGCAATCTCAGTAAGTGTCCAGGACAAGTTCTTACTTACTCTCTCTTCTGCCTTGCATGTTGTGCCAAAATACACATTTAATTAACTTTTAAGGGACAGAGATTACACTAAAGTTGCATGATACCGAGGTGCTTTCACGTGGAACTGGCAATATGGATGAGCTGGTTCTCCCGTATAGCTGCAAAATATCATAGCAGGTGTGGGAGAAGAGAGTTCCTCTACACCTACATGTAATTATCATGTTGTTGACATAACAAAAATGTAAGCAGTCTGCTCTGTCTGCAGCTTAGCAGGTGTAAAGGAGACATGCTGTTAAGCACTTCCCCTTCCCCTTCCACTCCCCATTCCAATGATCATGTTTTTATAGTTTTGCTCTATGAATGCTCCCCAAGGTTCAGAGCGACTATGTGGGCAGCTCATGTCCCCTCAGCTTCATCTGTCCCTGACTTTTGGTTCTTGTACAGCTTTTTTTTTTGCCTGCTTTCCCTCTAATAAGAAACCTGGAGGATCTTTTCAAAGGGAAGGATCTAATATTGCTAACATCTAGTCCTTGTATGCAGCTGGAATTTTTCCTGTTCTTGAATCCTTGCCAGTATTACCCCAGAATCCACTTTAACACATGGAAACAGTGAGTAGCTTCATAATTGGCTATCTAACAGTATAGTTAACACCACCTTGTATAAATAGAGGCACGGAGTCAAGCTTGCATGTCTGTAGGGCTTTCCTAAGCCTTTATTTCCATTAGCACTTCAGTCCACGGCATCTATAAATTCGTAATTTTAATCCCTACTTTTCTAGCTTACCAATGAGTGATAAACTAAATCCAGCCTGATTTTGCCTACTCTTGCAAAGGTGTCAAACTGCTATGGAAGTAAATAAAAGGATTCTTCATGAAATAACCATCAGACATGCTGCTGTTGCTTTTTGTAAAGCTGTTGTCTTTCATCAACTGATTTTTCAACGAGGTTTTGAAAAGCCATTCCTAATTGTGTAAATATTAGAATATAATTGGCTTTCCAATTTCACAGCTTATCAAAAGGAGAAAAAGAGAAGGGGGGAAAACCATACATATTTCAAAGACAATAAGTGCATTTGACGTAATGGTCTATGATTTTTTGTCTTTTGTTATTTAACCCAGGACTGAAGAAACAGATGGTAAGATTTTCTAGGAAGCTTAAAACAGAAGCCAAGCTAATACAAAACTGTTCAGCTATCAGACAGGGTAAATCCATTCTGTCTCTTTTTTTTTTTTTTTTTTTTCCCAAATCACAACCCATCAAAAGAAAGGTTTAGCTTCATAAAAAGATATTTACCAGGAAGCTTTTTGCAAAGAAGAAGGGCATGCTTTGTTAAACCAGATGCATTTTATTTTTCCTGGAACCAAGATTTATGAAAGCAGTATGCTCATATTTCTCCATATACAGTAATTGGAACTCATTATGCTAATTGTATTTCCATTATCACTAATTAACAATCATAGTGACCTGGCCCACAGTCTAATTTGTCTTTAATCTGTTTTTGTATAGGGAGTTTTACCCTGTAATTTCAAGGTGATAATTCTATTCAGCACAACTTTATTGAATAGTGAAATGTAATACTTGTAATATTTAGGGCTGTTCCCATTCAGATAGTTCAAAGGGAACAGGAAGCGAATTTATACCTGTCCATGCTGCTGCATTAGTGGATCTGCCTCCCTCTTGCACTCTATTTAACCTACCTATGTCTGATTTAACCTGTATGCAGCTTATCTAGAGCAACTGGAGGTTGGTCAACATTTGCTGATGAGATTTGTGAGCTGTGAAGGAATGTGTGTGTGTTTATTCATGGATAAATCTGTGGGAATTTGCCATTCTTCACTTTGTGACACTTCACCTGCAGGAAAATAGGATTTTCCTTAAATGGTGTATCTGGTGTAGTATAAAACACTTCCTACGTCCTGATAGCAGAGAAAACCTTCTGAGCTTAGCATGAAAAGTGTTGTGGAGGGTTTTTTTTATCTTTTTTACTTAAACAAGTAAATGCTTGTTTGCTTTTTCTCCAGGGTTTGCTGGCATTCAGACATTCCATGTTTTTTTTCTGCAGTTTCAGTGTGAGGGAAATGAGCAGTGCTGTGCCACTGGGGTTTTGCAAAACCTGCTGTACTGCTCATCCCTCTCGAGTCAGTGTTACAAAAACATTTGCAAGGACTTATTCCAGGCAACCTGACTGTTTTTTCTCTGGTGCTGCTCACCTACTGCCCTGTTCCCTCTGCTGATTCACTGGCTGTACATTGCTGCTGATGTCATATTGTTCCCATCTTACCCACTGATTGACTGATACCAATAATATTGCGCTGTGCAAGCCCTCTCCCTTAAATCCTTTGCTTATTTCTTGGCTTCCTCTCCACGCAGGGTGCCCCCTTTCAGTTAGGTGGGTACTAAATGTATCCAATAAGCTATATTATTGCATACCCTTTGCACTGCCTGCTGTGCTTTGTCACTGAGGACTTTTGAAGCTGGGAGCGACTCTAATCTGAGCCATTGATCTATATCCATGCTTCTACCTCTAACCCTTTCTGTCCCAGGAACAGCCCAGCACTCTGAGCAAACAAAATTGGGTAATTCAGTTTCAACGTAGCTTAACATCTTTACATTTCTTGTTGATTTGTCCCTGGATGGGTATGAATATAGATATGGAGATATATACATATTTTGCTCACATTTTATTCTCCAAATTATTTTCTCTTGTTGCAGCTCTTTTCGCAGTGCCTTGGTCTCCCTCTACATGCCACTTCCCTACTTTGGGAAGAGGTGCATTGCATCACTGTCAAAACCCCTCACATCTCCTTTTCCTCACACTGGAATGTGCACCCTCCCAGATCCCCAAGTGAGCCCTGCTTCCACGTGACCCCTCCTTTCAGCTCCACTGGGGAATTGCTAAAGCCCCACCCCATTCTCCCATGTCCAATCCTACTTCAGCTGCCCAGGCAGCACAACCTTTGCATAGTAAATGCTCCTCTTTTCCCAGCACATAAATCAAAGGGTACCACCTAATCGACAAAATAATCTTAATCAATGCTTTCACCGTCTGGCTTTCCCTAGCAAATATAACTCCCTGTTGATGTTTCCCATCCTCCCTTCTGTTATACCAGATGGTGTATGTTCCAGTCTTTTTATTATCCTTCCCTGACCACGACACTTCTCTCAGTCCAGAGATCTTCATACTGCATCCCCTGAGTGTTCTCATCAGCAGCTCTGTCCTGCTTATTGCATCTTGATGTTTCAAGCATCTTGCACTAATGACCCTCTTCTTCCCCCCTCCTTCGCATTGATATTTTTCGCAGTGTTCATTCCCATAGGTTGGTCAGCTGATATCTGGTAGCACATGTGCTTTAACCATTACATATCCTAAGTGACCTCTGAGTCTGCATAAATGTTGGCGGCACATAGACTAATTTTGTTCTTCTATGTTACAGATTGATAAATTCTTCAGGATAAATTCAGAGTATAGTAACCTCTTCCTTTTCTATCTTTTTTCTTTTTTCTTTTTTTTCCTTAGAGAAGACTGCAGAAGTTGATCTGCTTCACATTATCTGCAATTAGGTTGTTGCTGGGTAGGATGGCATAATAACGTAAGCACTGGTCAGAAGAACTGTACTTCCTCAAAGTACAGATTTGATTTATGGCTTTGTCTTTCGAAGGTGTTTGAGAAACAAGCGTCATGTTTGTGTTGGTAAAGGGAAAACGAGGGGCAGGAATTTTTCAGGCACAGGCCCTAGCACAATAAGGTGTATTACACAGGATGTGTTTTCTGTGGCATTCAGGGTAAACAGTGTAAGATAAGGTCACTGTGGTGTTCATTTAATTTCATACGTTGTCTCTGTGCAGGTACCCAAATCCTTGCTGTTCTTACCCTTCTGTATCAAAATAGAGGCATTTTATCTTTTTACACTAATATGCTCTGCAAAAAATTTGGTCTTCTTTCCTTAAGTGCTATGGCAGAATAGCACTCTGTGAACCTGAGATTTGTATATTCTGTACAGTTCACAGCCCAATTCCACGGAGTAACCCCTCCAACTCTCCTGCACCCCCGAAACATTGAGTAAATGAGGCCAGCTTGACTTCAGAGCCTCTTAGAGCAGCAAAGCCCAGGCTGAGCAGTTCCATGTTCAACTAGGCCCAGCCTTCTTTTGAACCATTTGGGTGGAGAAACACAATCTCCCTGGACTCCCCGGCTCTCCAGGCTGCAGTTCCTCTCTCCTGTGCACACGCTCACTTAATACAATTTGTAGCAAATGTAATAGACGTGTGGAGTTGAAAGAGAGGCTGAGTATCTAAATTGCAAAGACCACAAATCAGTTACTGAGTAGATAGATATGCTAAGTGAACGCCATTTTTCTGGAGTATCTGACAGAACTGGAAATCACAATGCAGAGCGATTTTATCACAGAGGAATTTCAATTTGTTGTTTAGAAAGATGGGTCAGTAAGCATCCACTTTATCCCTAATGACTAAAGAATGTAAATAATCTTGTTGTAACCATTTTTCATGTACATTTTCTATCTAGATGAGGTATATTGCCTTCTAGGTATTTTTTTTTTCCCTATCAGGGAACATAAAGGATTTTTTTTTNCACAATGCAGAGCGATTTTATCACAGAGGAATTTCAATTTGTTGTTTAGAAAGATGGGTCAGTAAGCATCCACTTTATCCCTAATGACTAAAGAATGTAAATAATCTTGTTGTAACCATTTTTCATGTACATTTTCTATCTAGATGAGGTATATTGCCTTCTAGGTATTTTTTTTTTCCCTATCAGGGAGCATAAAGGATTTTTTTTTTTTAGCCTCCTCTTAAAAGAGGCACTGCAGACTAATAGCTCTTTCAGTCATCATAGAGGTTGATGCAGCTAACGTCTTAAGTGGTATTGTCTGCCAGTAATACTTAATCCTATTGTCAAAGACTGGAGTGCACAGAGAATATGTTTTCCTTGGAAAGGTAGGCTATAGGGAAATGTAATGACTATTTAACTCTCAAACCAAAGCAGAGACTGTAATCCAGTGTCAGAAGTGTTATACCAGCTACATATTCTAAGAGGAGCCAAAACTTTGTTTTCTAATTTACTCTGCTTCATAATTATGCAATAAAAATATTTAACAACTCTGGTGATTTGTATCACACTCTTTCCCTTGCACCATTTTTGGAAATACGGTTCCTTGTCTTTTTTCCTCCACTGTTCTTTTGACTGATGGTGAAAGAGATCTTGAAACATTTATTACACTCCAATACGGGCTTATATGTTCAGAGAGGAAAAAAAAAATATGGCCTACATAACTCTGATGAGGTAGAACAATTAATAGGATTTTACAAATAGAAGGGACCTTTGTGAACTAATGGCCTGTGTAACATTACTCAAGCCATTTCCCCAAAAGCTTCTTGAAGTCCAACAGTTGTGACTTACTTTCAGACACCTTTTATGACTTTGTTGACGTGACTTTGATTTATAAGTTTCTGGTGATGGAGCATCAATTGCAACCTTTAATCAGTTGTCTTCTCTGTAAAGACAAAAAAAAAATAAGAAGTGCTCCGTATTCTGAACCTTAATTTGTCTAATTTGAACTTCAAGCCATTGAATCTTGTTAAGCCTTTGTCAGCTAGACTGAAGAGTCATCAATTATCAATTTTCATTCCCTTTGATAATAGACACTTATAGACTAATAAATTATCCTTTAACCTTTTCTTCATTAAGCTAATAGATTGAGCACCAGGAGTCTCTCACTTCCAGGCATATTTTCCATTTTTTTATTCATTCACATAGCTCTGAATTCTCTCCAATTTTTCAGCATCCTTCCAAAGTAGAAGCACCAAATGTATATGTACAATAGATCCTCCACCATAATCAAGGATGCAATCGCATTGCTTTCCTCTGTACCTCCTTGCAATTCATATTTGCTTAGAAACAGATCACATTAACTACCAGGTTATTCCAGTAAAGTCTCCTGCAGTGATTATTCTTGGTGACTTCTAAGTACCAATTACGAGGATAGAATAATTTCTGTCAATTCAGTTTTGTTTCTGGCTATATGACTTGATATTTGATCAGTTTGAAATGTGTACTGCGGGCTTAGCAAGGCGGAGAGATTACCAAATAGACAAACTCTGAATTCTGTATTTTTTTCTGAGAATCTTATGACTGATGAGGTGTTTGGTTCCTGTTTCATAGAACACTGGTATTGTTAGGAGGGAAAAGGCAATGCTTTTTATTTTGTTTGTTTTAATGATCTCATTAATATTGTGGTTTCCGTCCTTTAGCTGCTCTGTTGAAGTATTGGTGGGAGGGGAAAAAATAGTGTTGTAAGGAACATAGAACTGCAATGTAGTCCTTCAAAGATACTGAAATAACACTCCCCTGATAGCAGAAGATCTCAAACACAGTTTGCATAATATCCTTTTTTTCCTTGTTCAGAACTTAAACTCTAGAAATGGAATTTCTCATTATTGTACTGGAAAATTACCTGCAAATCTGTTTCAAAAATATGCAAACTAGATTAAAAAGAAATATGGAGGGTAGGAAGTAAAACACACTTTTGTCTCTGAGTCTGTATTTATTTCTTTTGTGGTAGAAAAGCTCCATTGATTTTATTTTTTTTTTTTTTTTAATTAAGTCAGTGGGCAAGATTTCATCAAGCAAGGTACTTAAGCACAGAATTTTTTGAGGTTACAGTGGAGAGTTTAATAGTTTTTCATTGATATCCTGCGTAGGATAGTTACTTTTTTTCCCTCTAGTGCTGTGTTTTGGATTTACAATAAGAATGTCGATAACACCCCAGTGTTTTAGTTGTTGTTGAGCAGAACTTACACTAAATCAAGGCCTTTCCAGCTCCTCGTGCTGCCTGGCCAGCGAGGAGGCTGGGATGCACAAGAAGTTGGGAGGGTGGACAGCGAGGATATCTGACCCGAACTGGCCAAAGGGCTGTTCCATATCATATGATGTAATGCTGAACAAAAAATGTTGGAATTGGGGGTTGGTGGCTCTTGCTCAGGGATTTCTGGACATCCATCAACAGGTGGTGAAGCAATTGCATCGGGCATCACTTGTTTTGTATATATTTCTATTTTAATATTTTTATTTACTATTGTTTTCTCTTCCTTTTATATCCTATTGAAACGTCTTCATCTCAGCCTAAAGCTTTTACCTTTTATCTGATTCTCTCCCCCATCCCATTGTTGGGGAAGTGAGCAAACAGCTGTGTGGTGTTCGGCTGCCTGCTGGGTTAAACCACAGTAATAGAGATAGCTCAAGCACATCAACTCCACAAGTTCACCTCTTCAGTTTTGTCAGAAATGCCTGTAGTTCGAATAACATTTAATGGAAAAAAAAAAAAAAGTTACAAATACTCTAGAAACTTAAACGCTAAAGAGAAAAATGAATTCAAAACAGTACTGCCAGAATAGCAAAGGTTTATTCAATAATAAAGCCAATATTCATTATTTCTTTCAAACATGGTTTTATAATGCCTGAACTATGGTCCTGCAGCAGCTGAGGGAAAAACCACTGCCCCAATATATGCTGGTGGAAATGTACATTTAAATTAAAAACCCATAATCTTCTATATAGCAATAACAGCCTCCAGGGTAACAAAATTGGAGGGTAAAAGGAAGGTAGTAGAATCTTATTATTAAAAAAAAAAAAAAAAAAAAAAAAAAAAAAAAAAAAAAAAAAAAAAAAAAAAAAAAAAAAAAAA
>NW_020955234.1:684173-687285 GCF_003031625.1 Empidonax traillii
CACAATGCAGAGCGATTTTATCACAGAGGAATTTCAATTTGTTGTTTAGAAAGATGGGTCAGTAAGCATCCACTTTATCCCTAATGACTAAAGAATGTAAATAATCTTGTTGTAACCATTTTTCATGTACATTTTCTATCTAGATGAGGTATATTGCCTTCTAGGTATTTTTTTTTTCCCTATCAGGGAACATAAAGGATTTTTTTTTTAGCCTCCTCTTAAAAGAGGCACTGCAGACTAATAGCTCTTTCAGTCATCATAGAGGTTGATGCAGCTAACGTCTTAAGTGGTATTGTCTGCCAGTAATACTTAATCCTATTGTCAAAGACTGGAGTGCACAGAGAATATGTTTTCCTTGGAAAGGTAGGCTATAGGGAAATGTAATGACTATTTAACTCTCAAACCAAAGCAGAGACTGTAATCTAGTGTCAGAAGTGTTATACCAGCTACATATTCTAAGAGGAGCCTAAACTTTGTTTTCTAATTTACTCTGCTTCATAATTATGCAATAAAAATATTTAACAACTCTGGTGATTTGTATCACACTCTTTCCCTTGCACCATTTTTGGAAATACGGTTCCTTGTCTTTTTTCCTCCACTGTTCTTTTGACTGATGGTGAAAGAGATCTTGAAACATTTATTACACTCCAATACGGGCTTATATGTTCAGAGAGGAAAAAAAAAAATATGGCCTACATAACTCTGATGAGGTAGAACAATTAATAGGATTTTACAAATAGAAGGGACCTTTGTGAACTAATGGCCTGTGTAACATTACTCACGCCATTTCCCCAAAAGCTTCTTGAAGTCCAACAGTTGTGACTTACTTTCAGACACCTTTTATGACTTTGTTGACGTGACTTTGATTTATAAGTTTCTGGTGATGGAGCATCAATTGCAACCTTTAATCAGTTGTCTTCTCTGTAAAGACAAAAAAAAAAATAAGAAGTGCTCCGTATTCTGAACCTTAATTTGTCTAATTTGAACTTCAAGCCATTGAATCTTGTTAAGCCTTTGTCAGCTAGACTGAAGAGTCATCAATTATCAATTTTCATTCCCTTTGATAATAGACACTTATAGACTAATAAATTATCCTTTAACCTTTTCTTCATTAAGCTAATAGATTGAGCACCAGGAGTCTCTCACTTCCAGGCATATTTTCCATTTTTTTATTCATTCACATAGCTCTGAATTCTCTCCGATTTTTCAGCATCCTTCCAAAATAGAAGCACCAAATGTATATGTACAATAGATCCTCCACCATAATCAAGGATGCAATCGCATTGCTTTCCTCTGTACCTCCTTGCAATTCATATTTGTTTAGAAACAGATCACATTAACTACCAGGTTATTCCAGTAAAGTCTCCTGCAGTGATTATTCTTGGTGACTTCTAAGTACCAATTACGAGGATAGAATAATTTCTGTCAATTCAGTTTTGTTTCTGGCTATATGACTTGATATTTGATCAGTTTGAAATGTGTACTGCAGGCTTAGCAAGGCGGAGAGATTGCCAAATAGACAAACTCTGAATTCTGTATTTTTTTCTGAGAATCTTATGACTGATGAGGTGTTTGGTTCCTGTTTCATAGAACACTGGTATTGTTAGGAGGGAAAAGGCAATGCATTTTATTTTGTTTGTTTTAATGATCTCGTTAATATTGTGGATTCCGTCCCCTAGCTGCTCTGTTGAAGTATTGGTGGGAGGGGAAAAAATAGTGTTGTGAGGAACATAGAACTGCAATGTAGTCCTTCAAAGATACTGAAATAACACTCCCCTGATAGCAGAAGACCTCAAACACAGTTTGCATGATATCCTTTTTTTCCTTGTTCAGAACTTAAACTCTAGAAATGGAATTTCTCATTATTGTACTGGAAAATTATCGGCAAATCTGTTTCAAAAATATGCAAACTAGATTAAAAACAAATATGGAGGGTAGGAAGCAAAACACACTTTTGTCTCTGAGTCTGTATTTATTTCTTTTGTGGTAGAAAAGCTCCATTGATTTTATAATTTTTTTTTTTTTAATTAAGTCAGTGGTCAAGATTTCAGCAAGCAAGGTACTTAAACACAGAATTTTTTGAGGTTACAGTGGAGAGTTTAATAGTTTTTCATTGATATCCTGTGTAGGATAGTTACTTTTTTTCCCTCTAGTGCTGTGTTTTGGATTTACAATAAGAATGTCGATAACACCCCAGTGTTTTAGTTGTTGTTGAGCAGAACTTACACTAAATCAAAGCCTTTCCAGCTCCTCATGCTGCCTGGCCAGCAAGGAGGCTGGGATGCACAAGAAGTTGGGAGGGTGGACAGCAAGGATATCTGACCCGAACTGGCCAAAGGGCTGTTCCATATCATATGATGTAATGCTGAACAAAAAATGTTGGAGTTGGGGGTTGGTGGCTCTTGCTCAGGGATTACTGGACATCCATCAACAGGTGGTGAAGCAATTGCATCGGGCATCACTTGTTTTGTATATATTTCTATTTTAATATTTTTATTTGCTATTGTTTTCTCTTCCTTTTATATCTTATTGAAATGTCTTCATCTCAGCCTAAAGCTTTTACCTTTCATCTGATTCTCTCCCCCATCCCATTGTTGGGGGAGTGAGCGAACAGCTGTGTGGTGTTCAGCTGTCTGCTGAATTAAACCACAGCAATAGAGATAGCTCAAGCACATCAACTCCACAAGTTCACCTCTTCAGTTTTGTCAGAAATGCCTGTAGTTCGAATAACATTTAATGAAAAAAAAAAAAAAAGTTACAAATACTCTAGAAACTTAAGCGCTAAAGAGAAAAATGAATTCAAAACAGTACTGCCAGAATAGCAAGGGTTTATTCAATAATAAAGCCAATATTCATTATTTCTTTCAAACGTGGTTTTATAATGCCTGAACTATGGTCCTGCAGCAGCTGAGGGAAAAACCACTGCCCCAATATATGCTGGTGGAAATGTACATTTAAATTAAAAACCCATAATCTTCCATATAGCAATAACAGCCTCCAGGGTAACAAAATTGGAGGGTAAAAGGAAGGTAGTAGAATCTTATTATTAAAAAAAAAAAAAAAAAAAAAAAAAAAAAAAAAAAAAAAAAAAAAAAAAAAAAAAAAAAAAAAA
>NW_020955234.1:687645-757502 GCF_003031625.1 Empidonax traillii
AAAAAAAAAAAAAAAAAAAAAAAAAAAAAAAAAAAAAAAAAAAAAAAAAAAAAAAAAAAAAAAAAAAAAAAAAAAAAAAAAAAAAAAAAAAAAAAAAAAAAAAAAAAAAAAAAAAAAAAAAAAAAAAAAAAAGAAAGAAGTAAAAAGCAGAGAGTGATTTAAGTCAGTAAAACTAGCCAAAAATAATCATATAATTCAGGAGTGGATTGGAAGAACCTTAGTAAGTGCTAGGGGTTTTCTACTTCTTCAAATACATCTTCTGTTCTATTTATCCTCTTTAAACAATGTTTAATGCATGTGTATTCCATAAAGCTTGAAAGCTTGCCTTTAGGGACAGTAGGGCATCAACTCAGTATCTTCATGGGAGTGCACTAGTTTTGGCCTCCCCTATATGAGATACACATGGATATAGTGGAGCAAGTCCAAAGAAGGGCCACAAAGGTGATTGAGGGGCCTGGAGCATCTCTCATAGGAGGAGAAGTTGAGACAGATGGGCCTGTTCATCCTAGAGAAGGCTCGAGGGAGGATCTTACATACATGTATCAATACTTTATGGGGGAAGTAAAGCAAGCAGAGTTAGGATCTTCTCAGTGTTGACTAGTGATGGGATAAGAGGTAATAGGCACAAAATGAAACATAGAACATTTTGTTTAAGTGTTAGGAAAAGCCCTTTTCTTTCCCTGATGTGATACCATGGCCATCCTTGAAACTTTTCACAATGTGACTATACGTGGTCCTGAGAAATCTGCTGTAGCTGATTCTGCTTGAGCAAGTGTGGTCCTGACTGTCTTCAGGATTTGCCTTATGTTAATGTTAACAGATTCTTCACCTCAGTAATGATAAAGTTCAGAGGAAATTCATTGAAAGTATTAGCTTATTCTTTAGGGCAATGGTGTCTTTTTTACAATTTAAAAAAAAAAAAATCTGAGAAGGCAGTTCTCATTGTTTGTCCTATAGTTAGGGCAACTCAGCAGTCTCAAGTGGAGCATAAAACAGGTGATATATTTACTATGTATCTTTTAGGCTGGATGCCCAGGACCTTGCTTACACCTCCTTTCACTCACTGTGAAAAAGGGGATATAGAGTTTCATGGGGATATATTGGGTCTTCCATGGATGTTAACTTTTTACATGAAAAGTAGGCATTAATATTTTATCTCTCTGTACAAACTCCAGGCCTCCATATTTTAAGAAAAGGATTTCTTACCCCATCAAGTTGTTTTAGGACCTTTCCACAAGGAGAGAGAGAGAGATCCTTGCAATTTCTCATATGGCCTATATCAGTTGTAGGCTTTCAAAACTGTGGGACTGTGCTGGGGCCACTGCTGCAGTGTGTGTGGTGAGAGGGAGAGAGAAATTGCAAGAGATGTGTTCTCTGCATGCTCTTAGGCTGAACAGCCCAGCCACCCTGTGGAAAGGTCCGTGAGGAAAGTAGCAGATGCACCTTCCCTCACGCTGTGGAACCTTCATCCATCTTTCTGTGCAAATGTGCACACAGGAAGCAGGCACTTCTTCCCTCCCTGATTTAAGGCTGCACCCTTCTCAGCCTGAAGGAGAGAGGCCAGGGGTAAACACTTTTCAAATAACTTTTGTGTAAGTTTAAATAATTCCCAAAGGATATCAGCCCTACTGTCGAGATATGAAAGGCCAGCTTGTATAACGAGTTGCATATATTTGTGCTCACCATGATGAAACAAAAGAGCAAATGAGGATTGAAACCCATAATCCAAACCAGTCAGGATTGTCTCCTGTGTTTTGTGGAGCTTATGTCTCCCTCCAGAGTTTAAAGATAGGAAAGATGGTATTGGTGTTACGTATGTAGAGCAGAATGTGCGGACACTTGGAATTCCCCATGCCAAATCGATGAACATTTTAATTCTTTGGGGAGAATCCATAAAAAGCCAGACCAACATTTTCTGGAAGTTACGAAACAGTTATTAAAAAATGGAAATGTATGCTGTATGTATCTGAAAACTGCCTCTTTGAGCACATATGTTTTATCAAAGGGAGCAAATTCATTGCAACATAAGGCTATCACATCTGTGAATAAAACCTCAAAATACCTCTCAACCTTGCTTTACTTCCCTTTGGTTTCAACTTCTATCTTAATGGAAATTTTTCTAGAGTGTAATGGTTTGGCACAGTTGCAGAGCATGAGACAAAGAAAGGGGAGATAAAACCTGATTTATTATGCAATGCTGACCAAGACTGTTGTATCCCTGCTTTACCCACATCATCTTCTGCTATACTTGCTTTATAGACATACATTAGGTGAAAGGATTACTACAATATACAGAGATAATAAACTAAATTCTGGAAGTTGTTTTCTGTTGTCATTCATAGATTTAAAAGTTTCGTAATAACCTGTTCTCTTTTATTCAAGATCCACAAATCTCTACACTGCAGCCAGTGAGAAAACCTGCCTCCTTCTAAATGGTACATGGAATTTGTTTAGGAGTGTCAGCTCCTTTCTCTTTCTGATTTTTCATCACCACTGTTTAAAGCTGTCAAACTAATAAGGAGAGGCTCATCTAGGAAAACCATCCAAGCTGGAGAACTCCCCAGTCCAGCACATACCAATGACTATGTGCTGAAAGTCACAGCAAGCTTCATTCAGATCTTTGAGTTGCTAGAAGTTGAGAATAAATTAATTAGATGTGTGGCTTACACTGATTAACTGTGAGGTGGCAAGAGAGTTGCAGTGATTTCCACTGTGTAATATGGATGTACAGTTCAATTGCTGACCACCGAAGAGCACGTGTGCTTCCCTCTTCCTTAAGATCAGCTTACTGAAACTCCCAGGCCAGACTAGGATGGCATCCAGCTGATTTGTTTGGATCAGCAAGTGACTCAAGTGTGCAAGGAATAGGGAAAACAATGGCAGGGGTGTATCCCTGCCTTATATATCATCAATGAGTCTTGAATGCAGAGGATGCCTTCACTCTCAGCCTGGAGTGCTCATCACAGGCCAAATTACTGCATGGGGAAATATTTTTCCAAGATCCTTGTGTACAGGTTTTGTGTGGTTGACAGACAGCAAGCTGTCTTTGGCTGAGTTGTTTTTGAAAAACCTTCTTCAGACCTTTGAATACCAAATCTCTTGCTATCCACCAAAGAAAGTAAGAGCCTGTAGTTTCAGAAATACCAAGGGTGATTTACTGTCTGTGAAACCAGGTGTAGTGATAATGGGCCTCAGTCATGCTACCCAGTTTCAGCTGTTTAAAATATCATGAAAAGGGCTTTGAAGGCATTAATTTGTTAGTTTACAAGAATAATACACATAGCATTTTTTTTCTGATTGTTTTTTTCTGGCTGGGAGCTATCCTTTTTTAAGGTGCGGTTTTTTTCCCTCAGTCATCAGGACTGTATTATATTTAAAATCAAGAAACAAAAATAGAGCCTTAGGGGTTTTTGGGGTTTGTTTCTTCTGGAGTTTCTTGATTCTAGATGATGGATTTCCAAGAAATACACATGGAACCTTGAGTCTTATGGTGAAAAATCTGGCAGCAGAGATGATGACTGCTGACCTACCACTAGGGACCAACTTATAGATGTGGTGGCCTATGTATTGCACTGCTGTGAAACATCCTGTGAGTCTCTTCTCTTTCTACAGGCTATGTTGGGAGCCAGAGAGCTTGTTTCGGAGAGCTTGAGCAGATAAGTCATATTTGAAACCTGACAGCCCTGCCACTCCCCACTGCAGACTGAATCCAGTTGCATTCCTAAGGCCACAGCTGTAAAGCAAGTTTGTGGTTTTATTTCTGTTCTTCTAAAGCCATATTTTTAGTGCTCCCTATAATAAATCTTCATGTTTTGATTATGTGTAAAAAGACAGTGACTAGAGACAGAACACAGCACTACCAAAATAAACTCGCTTAATGCACAGTGGTCCTGCCGCAAGCACGGACTCCCCTCTTTGCCTAAACTGAATCTCATTTGAAGTGGTGCAGGGCGAAACATGGGCAGGAGGGAAGAGCCCCGTGTCCCAGTCAAAAGAAAATGAAATTAAAAAGAAGGAGCACAAATGTATATGCTGGCAAAACGCGTGCGGAGGGTTGCCTAGCAATTCTGCAGACTGGCTGGGCAGTCCAGGGACCGCGTTCCGATTTAACACGAGGGGGAAGGCAGGGCCGGCAGCGCCAAGCTCTTCAACGTGGCAAGTTGGCCACTGTTCCCCAAGGCTGGAAGTAGCAATTTGCTTTCATCGAAAATGAGTTTCTGGGAGCCACCGGCATCGAGACGTGGCAGGGGGCGTGACGGGAGGGACGGAGGGCCCTGGTGGCTGATTTTCGTGCCCCTCACTACAAGAAAGATATTGAGGTGCTGGAGCAAGTCCAAAGAAGGGCAGTGAAGCAGGTGAAGGCTCTGGAGCACAAGTCTGATGAGAAGCAGCTGGGGGAGCTGTGGGGAGGCTCAGCCTGGAGAAAGAAAAGGCTGAAGGAAGACCTTATTGCTCTCTACAACTACCTGAAGGGAGGTTGTAAGTGAGGTGGTTGTTGATCTCTTCTCCCAGGTGACAAGTGACAGGATGAGAGGAAATGGCCTCAAGTTGCACCAAGGGAGGCTTAGATTGGGTATTGTGAACATTTTTTTTTTTTTTTCCCCACAGAAAGAGCTATAAAGCATTGGAACAGGCTGCACAGGGAAGAGGTGGAGTCACCATCCCTGGAAGTGTTTAAAAAACGTGGATATAACACTTGAGAACATGAGTTAATGGCAAACATGGTAGTGGTGCTGGGCTGACAGTTGGACTTGATGATCTTAAAGGTCTTTTCCAACCTCGGTGGTTCTGTGATTCCAAAGCCACCGCTCAGCATGTGCTGGCCACCTTGGATTATCTGGGATCAGTGCTTGACCACGCAGTGGTGCTGGGGTGCAGGCAGCTGAGGGGTACATTTGGTGGTTTCAGACAGTACTTTTTGGTTGAGGGGAAAGTGTGTTTGAATTCCAAATGTCTCTGTTTAAGACTGCATTTCTAAAAGCACTTAGCAAGCCCTGTAGAATGCAGCAACTTTTGAAATCTGCTGTTCTGGAGTTCCAAAATTTTTTTTTGAAAAATATTATTTAGCCGTTTTTCCTTTAGAAGTATTTTCTTGGATCAAGAAGGTTTCAGTTTGTCTCTTTCAGCAAATGTAATCAGACTTGCCAAGCTCAAGTCTTAGCTCAGACCATATTTAATCCTAAAATTCTAATTTTACTTCTCCTTTCACTGTTAATTTATACTTTTAGGGTAAAGCTCAGGTTTCTGAAATTCAGTTCAATGATTTTTCATGTTTCATATCAAATGGTGGAAAGTGGCCAGAGAAAGATTTTTCCATTTTTTTAACTGGGAGATGGAAAATATATTTTTGGAAGTTTCAAGTTTATTCTTCATTAGCTTTTTTCTAATGAGTGACTGAATACATTTCTGCTCTGAAACACTGATTTTTTTTTCTATCCTTTGAAAAGCTGAATTTCTTCTTCTTCCATACCCATTTCTAGCAACTTTCTGTTTTTTCAAAGAATTAACTTCCCACTAACTCCTAGAAATATATATCTGGTTCATAATCTCTAAATTAATCAGAATATCTATTAAACTGTAAGTAAGGTACTTACTTTAGAAATATGTGTTAAAAAAACCCCACTAAACTTCATGGCTCTATCAATATGTACTTATCTCCTAATGGTATACGTGTTTAATATATATGTAAATAAGAGTTATTAGCAGAGATTGCATGTTTGGCTATAACTGTGGGTACCAGAAGATTACCCTGGGGATCTTTTAAACTCTTCTTTGTTTCATTCCACATGAGAATGATAAGATTTTTATTTAATTGAATTTAGTTTTATTTAAATTATCTTGATATGTACCCAGAAAGTGTCCATTTAAAGGAAAATGTGTATCTGATTTCAGAGACTCAGAATAGACACTTCTATACTCTTCTTTGGCCACAAGGGAATATGACAGGAACATTTTATTTCAATATTACTTTAATTAAGTAAGAGCTGACATGGAAAGTGTATAGTGCTCTGTAATTTGATATGGACATTTTCTAACCTTTGAAACAGACTGTGGGAAGCTCTCCATGCAGATCAGTCCCTGCGCTGAGCTAGAGTTTATACTTTTTGAGTTTGTCACCTATTTCTGGTGTCCCGGCAGTATTTTTCCTTACCAGGTCCATAAGCTATGTCATATCTATTTCTGTTCTTACTTTGAATCAGTCAAGGTTGTGGTTTTTTTTTTTTTTTTTGTAATTAGCTGTTTTACAGTGTCACTTCTATTCCTGACATTTGTATTTCTAGAAGAATTTGTGTGGCATTTTTGCATGCTTAGCACTTGCAAAAACTGGAATTTATGAGCTCGCTTTGCATACACAGTACCCACATCCCTGGCGTTCATTAATTGGAGCATGTAAGCAACCTCACCTTAGATATACTCCAAAAGGGGATGTGCAAGTCAAAATAAGTGTTTTGGGACTGTGTTTGGACAAACATTTTAAGGGGGTTTTTTTTGGACATGCTGATGTCCAAACTACTTTCACCTTCTTTTGCATTAGTTGTGGCTTCCCTTCAGAAACTAAGTGTGAATGAAATCCAGCATTTCAGGGCAAGTGGCTTAAGAAGGATCTTTCTCACAAAACCTTGTCTGAAGTTCTCTGCCACTCAGGGCAATAGGAGTATTTTCCAAAACCTTGTAAAATATCTGTTTTGACTGTTCTGGATTTTGTTGTTTGGTTTTCATTTTTATCATGTTTTTCTAAGTTGGGTAGAGGAGCAAAAACATGCTCGTATTGCAAGGAGTGACAATTCAGATATGCCAGGGAGATGCATAAGGAAAGCCTGGAAAGGATGCAGTGAGAACTGTGTGCTGCACAGATGTGGTGTAGAAACACCTAATTTTTCCTTATTTAAAATAAAACAAAACCAAACAAATAAAACATAGGAACATTGGGTTTCATCTGCACCATCCTTATGCTCAGCTTGGAGGATGCCCTGCAATCCTCAGGCCACACACATCAGGCTGATCAGTCAAATCCTGCTGTCCAAGAGCAGGGAGGGGACAATATGAGAGCAAGACAAGTACCTACAACTCAAGTGCTTTACACCACATATTTTGACCCGTGCACAGGAATTAGCTGGTGCATAGTTGTCCCCAGAGTGGGATTTGCCTCATCCATGGCAGGGAATAGAGCCAGTGGTGCTTCCCTACCACAGCATGTTTCTTAGTCAGGTGGCAAGAGTTTGTTCAGACTCCTTGTTCCTTGGTCAGCATCTGCAGTTCTGTTGCATTGATGAAAAGAGATTCAAAGTTATTGTGTGTATATTTCTAGAGTTGCTGGCTCCTTCTTATAGGAAAATATACTTGTTAGGAAGGAAAAAAAATCGAGTTCCATAAATGACATTGTATCCGTATCCTCAGATTGTACCACCCTCATGAGAAGTTTTAGTTCTTTCCATTATCAAATTGTCTAAATATAATTGGGGTGATAAGGTTCCCCCTCTTCATTTAAAGATTTTGGGCAGAAATTTCTGCTAATATAAATGCCCCTCATGGGTCAGATAAGGTCTCACTGTCTAATCTAACTTGAACATTAAAGTGAGTTGGATTTTTTTTTCCTCTCTTTTTCTTTTCAGTTTTATTTTCTTTCAAATCTGTTGCGTTTGGTAACCTTGCAGTTGCAGAAAATACTTCCCTGCATAAACAAATAAAGGAACTTTAAAGAATTCCAAGTTTGCTTTCAGAATGACTTAAAAATAAGGGTAATTATTTCAAAATATGCTCCAGAGTACAAATTGCAAAAGAACCCATAGCAATCGATATGGGAACATTGAAAATTTTCAGTTTTCTTACGGCATTGTGAAATAAAAAAATATAATTATTAATAACATTGAAAAAAGTAAAATATAAAATCAAAGTTGAAATAAATGTAACAAAACCTCTGATAATCAAAGTAAAATATTTTTACCTTAATGAGAAGGTTTTGATATTGGCAAAATAAATATTTAGACATAAGTGGCATAGGTAGGAATTAAACTGTATTTGTGATGGTTTATTTTAGAACATTTAAAAATATCATGGAAATTGCCAAGGTAGACTTATTTTTCCATTTTCTTTTTTTTTTTTCCCTTCAAAGTAGAATGTAAATATGTTTTTATTGCATGCATTACTTCAGTCCAGAAAGTATCTACCACTAACATGGTTAATGCTATCTCCAGTCACTTACTGAATTCTTCTCACCTTACTCATGACATGGCCCTGCAGAGGTTGTGGGTTGGGTTTCAGCAGTTAAACATACAGATTTGGGCCATTTATTTAGCACCTGAATCAAGAATCCCAAACTGTATGGATGTAAGGGACTCAGTTGAATCACAAGAAATTGCAGATGAGAGAGAAGTGACCCCTCTGGTTTCAGGTGCTGAGGTGAGACTCAGTCCAATGAACCACTCAGTGTCTGGTTTATCCTAGTACAGTGAGCCAGTGTTGGGCAAGGATCCAGCAATGTTCCCTGCAAAAATCAGTGCAATAATTTCTGTGTTTGTTGTAGAGTGGTGCAAACTTACCCATTACTTCCGATTGCTGGTGTATCAAACCCATATAACTGGGAGAAGAGTGTGTCTTTCATTGTGGATGGTACAAAACCCACCATTGCCTATAATAGCGTGTGCCTTTTCTGGTTTGGTATTACCAAATTAAGTGTCAGTTTGTGAAATATTTACTCTATCTGCAGAGCAGATGGAGTGGAAATGCTCGTGTGAGTAAATATTTGCCATATATGCACTGCACAATCTGGCTGCATTCTTGATTTTACTCTATAATTTATGCTTTTAAACCGCAATGAAGAAACCTCAAAAGATTCAAAGGTTCATTTGGATTCTCATAAACACCAAAAGCTTGGATGCTTTCCTCTGCCTCTTGAGGCTTTACAATTTCTATAGGAAATTTGGTGAAAGAACTTCCTGCAGCGTTTTAACTCATAACTGCAGTTCTCCTTCCATCTGGTTGCAGAAAAAAGTGGGATAACTGCAAGGTGACATGGACATACACTGCATATGTTTAGACTCTAATGCACAGTACCATTTATATTTGGGTCAAGTACAGCATTCAAGAAAGGCAGTGCCCTTTTTACCTAAAAAAATCTCATCTAGTTTCTCTAGTTTTTTCATTTGGCTTCTTTAAAAATACCTAATTCTGTTTAAAGCCCGATATAAGAGAAGTTGCATTTGGCTACTGTCAGTTGAACATGTCGTCTACAAACTCATTAACCGTCTCTTCTGCTAGAGAAGGATAATTTCAAAACACATTCACCAAGTGAAAGAGAAGAGAAATAGGAAAGTGTTGTGGTTTTTTTTTTTTTAATTATACTTTTAAATTATTTTATTCTAAAGATTTATTAAAAGGAGAAGAAAACCCCCTAAAGTTCTGAAGGAATATTAACATAACATGCCTGTAACTCAAGCTGTGTTTAATGAGAGGTGCTGTTTTTTTCTGCCATGAGGGCTACAGTCCAATGAGTGATAGCTATGAAAGAGGTCACATACATATTCATCAAATTCGACATGCACATGTAAACTGGTTTTAATAGGCCATGACAGCAGAAGTTGTGTCAGGCAAATAGCTGCACATGTGCTCATTCCCTCGACTGGCATATTTAGCCATTATCACTCTGGTATCCATGGATGAAATATTAGCTTGTTAACTTAAGACCATCAGTTGTTGCTGATGCTCAGTGGCAACCAAAAAAAGCACAGATTCCCTCTGCAACTTTATTATGTGCAGAGCTAGCACTGAATTATTACAATTTCACTGTAATATTTCCATTTCCTTCCCTTATTTATTATGGAGGATATTTGTAAGTGATAAATTGGAATGCAACTACAGTATAAATAAAGGGACTATTGATTCAAAAATACTCCAAGGGTTGTATTCCACGAATTTCTTGCACTGTGCTTCTGATTGTACATTCAGAAGGGACAATGTTGCTAGAGCACTAATTTTTCCATGAGCACATATCAGCATGTTTGTGTGTTGGCGCACACACAAAAAAACAAACCAAAGGAAAATATGGTCCTTCAGAGCCCTCAGCACAGCAAGGGGTAAACGACCTCGCTCTGCCAGGTGTAAATCAGCATATCTGCTGGATCCCACCAGCTTCTTTTGCTGACAGTGTGACAGCTGGGTTAATAGTTTACCTCTCTTCTAGGACTGGGGGAGAGGTGCACTAGGTGCTCCTTTTCCCTTCTTTGAGTGGAATAGCCTCTTCCTAAATTAGGAAAGAAGTGGCAAATTGGCACCTATGTGCAGAAAACAGATAACAGCTTTGTATTTTAAGAAGCAGAGTGTACTGTATTGTGGTCTTTTCCCCAGAGTGATGTTTTAAAGGCTACAGATTTTGTCTGGCATATGGGACTAAGGCTACAGTGGTCTGTTTGAAGTAGTGATCTTGACTGCCGCAGCAGCAAATGTACCTTCGTATGATGCAAGATGGATACATTGCTTCACAGACCTACCTTAGTGCTATACAGGTGTTAAGGAACCTGAAGTGAAAGCTGAATAAGGAGAAAAACATAAAAGAATTAAGTCTTTTGTGTTGCAATTCTGTATGCTGAGGTGTGAAAGCCTTGCTTTTCCAAAGTGGTTCCCCTGCATTTCTTGAAGAGCTTTTGCAAATATCGAATGCTAGTGAAAGCAGATGTCAAGCTTGGACAAATTATAGTGTACTTGATTGTAATTTAAAAGTAATAAAACAAGTCAGCACCAAGCAACTCATCTCAGTAAAGAAGGAAATCATTCCCTCTGTAAACAAGTTCCTCCCTATCCCCAAATGAGAAGACATAGCTGCCTAGGTCATGAGGACAAAACCTTTAGGTGCACAAAAAAAAAGTGGAAGGTGAGTTTTGTACTATATTCTCTCTTAAAATGTTGACTCATGATGTGGTGGAGGAAAGCTGGCAGGCAGCTCAAAATAGTTTTTAGGTTTTCTTCTACACAAGGACGATAACTGTCTCCCTGGAGACAGCACTTGCAAATTCCTGGTGCATGCTCTTATTTTGGTCACAGTCTCTCCTCCATGAGGTCCGTTCCCTAAAAAGCTCTTTAAGCCAGATCTATTACAAATTTGGCCAAGGTAGCTTTATCCCCTCTGAGACTTACTTCTCACCCTGGAGAGAATATTCACATAGCAAGGTACGACTGCATTGAATAACACCAGAGTCTTCACTGGAGTCAAGGTTGATGTTTATTTTAAGAAAGCACACCTCCTTTTTGTGATTTCAGACTCCAGCGCAGCTGGGAATGCCACGATCAGTTGAGAAATCTGTAAAACTGGATTCCTGGGGCAGATATATTCATAAGTAACTGTGTGTGCCTTTGCATGTCTTGTACAGCTTCTATTTTGTATAAGAATACAGAGGAAGAACAGCACACTATTAACCATGTCAGCTGCAAGGAGAGTCAGTTTCAAAGAGAAATGCTTAAGGAAAAGTACTGTGTTTCAGTTCTGAGGGACTAATTTGAAAATTATGTGTATTCACAAAAGGTGACAAATTTTGGGAGGGTTCTTTGTGCTGATTTTTCTCTCTGTCTTCTGAATTTGGCATTATCCGGCTCAGAGGGCAGATCACACCACCACAGGATAATTGGCACTGTTTGAAGGTTAGTCTTACTCAAGAGGGGAGGATGGCATTATAGCCTAAAATACCAGGCATTATACCCTGAACAAAATGTTGCTTAACATCAAGTGTTGCTACTCCCGGAAGTTTTGATATCCAGATAAACAGCCAGTGATTCCTGCCAGTCTTCTTGATCCCTGAGCTGGAAGACTCTCTTCCTCACAGATCTGGAGACACAGGATCTTGGTGTACAGGTCACTGGAAGAACAGAGTTTCTGAGTTTGAAATATTCCAGACAGTGCCTTCCTAAACAGCTCTGTAGGGACAGTCTAACACAAGAGGTCATATGGAAGTCTTTTGGGTGCTGCTGTGCTATAAATGAGAGTAATTTAAGAGCAGAGACATTGATGGTTGACGCAAGTTAATCTTTTACTGTTGCTCTATTTCGTATTTGTTAATGCATCAAGTCTGATTTCAAATATTTTGAAAGAAGACCTGAGATTTCTCCAGTATTAACTGTGCAAGGAGAAGTCTATCCTATAAAAAGACTTTATCTTTTTATTAAAAAATGCACTAAGTCGTGGGAAAATATTCAAAATGAGGAATTATCTGATAAAGAACATGAGAGGTTTGGCTTTGGCTCGTATGAACTTTTCTAAAAGAGAAGGGACGTGTTTGTATATTTCTTATCAAGCAACTGCAGATGTATTTATATCAATCATTCCTGTAACATGACATGTGAAATTAGCATTATGATTTAACTTTACATTACAGCAAGAAGTAACATCAGTTTTGATCTTGTCTAGATGGAGGGGATGGTTTCCAAAAGTACTTTGCAAGAAATGGGAGTACTGGCTGTTCTGTATTAGTAGAGACTGGAGTTTTTGATTCATCTGTGTTTTCAGGAACACAATTTTTTATGGAAGCCAGAAGAAGGTTTTTCAAAACTTCCTGGTCATATTGAGAAACCTGTCCCCTGAGCAGGGCAATAATATGTTACAGTCTTTGTCACAGAGCAGCCCCTTGAGATTTTTCTTCACTTTTCTGACCTCAAATCAACTTCCCATCTTGAACATGCCGTAAACACTTGAACTGCACTTATTCCAAAGGGCAAATGCATCTGAGTTGCAATCAATGCTATTTATTTGATTTTTTTTGTTTGTTTGTTTGATTCTTTTCTGACAAACTGTTTAGCCTTTTTAATTTACTGATGTGCTGAGTTTATTTAGTATATTTATGTTTAGGGAACTAGGGGTGAACTGGTGTGGATTTTTCAGCTTTGGCCACAGTATTTGCAACTGTAGGTTTAATTAGTGGATGAGGCAGCAAGAGCTGATTTTTGGGTGTGTTTTAATCAAAATTAAGATGTGCAGCAAGTTCATAGATAATGTTTACAAATATGTATGCTTTTAAACTTAATGGGACTGTTAAACTGCTCCATAAGTTTCTCAGTCCATGACCCAGTGCTCCATTAGTGATGTCCATGAAGCTTTCCTGCATAATCCCACATTATTGGCAGGATGAAGGATCAAAAATGAAAAAAAAAATACCAAAGTGATAAGGTCTGCACTTTAAGTGCTGTATATAGAAGGAAATAGGAATTTGTCAATTAGTTTTGAATTAAGACCTCTGCTAGCCTGCCTGCAGAAAAGATTTCATGCATTAGCTGAGGTCAAAATCACATGAAATAAAACCTGTTTATCTTGTTCCTTCTCCTTTCCTCTGAATCTACTCTTCTTCAACTAAAAAAAAAAAAAAAACCAACAAAAACCTTAAAGTTATAGAAAAAAACCTTTCAAGTGAGACTGCCTTGCTGTAACCATCTGCAGTACTTAAGGCCACCAGATGCCACACTGTCCCAAACAACTGCCATTGCATTTTCTAAGGAATAAGCAGACACAGGGAAATGAAACCTCAGATTTTTCTCTTGCCATCCTGGCTAACAGAAAAAGCCCAATATACCAGTCCTGATCACTTTTCTGAGTCAGTAAAATGCTGTTTGGCACACAGTTCCCTAAAGTTTATAGGGAGGATTTTCTGATGACATGACATGTAAAAGATGGTGCCTTGCCTGTGTTTTTTCTTTCTCCCTTTCCTCACTGGCTGCTGGGTCACTGTTGTCTGGTTGAACATACACAGTGAGTGCACTATGTGAATTCACAGTTCCTTGGCAAAGGCACCTCATACAGAAAGCTCACTCCATAAATAACCTGGGCTGTGCGTTTATTCTGCTCTGAAATGCTGTAAAAAATAAAAGGCTACTTATCAAAGTTGTTTGTCTAATAATGGAGGAAGGGGATGATATTGTAAACACTGTCCAAATGAATTGTAGTAACCAGAATAAATGGTGGTTGCTGTTACTGAGAGCTGAAACTGAATTCAGGCCTTTCTAAATACATCACATGTGACTTTAATCCATTCCAGAGCCCAGGTCTCTTTCAGGCTTGGAAATCTGATGCTCCAAGGTGCTAAGCCCACTCTATTGCTATAGAAATCAATAGGGCAGCAGCTTGCTCAGCACCCCGAAAAGCTGATCAGTCTGTTTTGGTTCTCCAGGTCTGATCCTGCACAGTGTTCCTATTCACACCTAATTTTGGGCAGGGATATATCACCTTTTGCAGAAGGACCACCCACTCATCTAAGTCAGCCAGTATATTGGGTTTACAGCATCAGGGCCTCAGTCTGTGTCCACTTATCACGTTACTGCTTTCAAGTGCATCTTCCTTATTCCAATCTACTTGAATAAGGCTGCATTTCTCTTTCTAAAATCAGTGGCTTATCTCCTTTTGGTGGACAAACATTCTCAGCACAGAGCTTGTTGACAAAAAACTGTGCCTAGTGTTTGGAGAAACGTGTTTACAAAGTATAAAAGAGACCACAGAGGGTAAAGTCAAACTACATCCAGCCCAAACTGATTCTTACATGCAAGTTTAATCCAGCAGGTGCAGAAACAGTAGGGCGGGGAATGGGTGGGGGAAACAATAAAACAAAACAAAAATGTTCTCAGTCATCAATATTTGCTGCCTGAGAAGAGGGTGAATCCTGCTTCAAACAGCCCTCTCGACGCCACCACTTAAGTGTCTGAAAAGGAGCTCTTTTGAGGTGACATTCAAACCCTTAATAGCGGGCCGTCGGTTTTGACAATAATAATTTTCTCTCATGGCAGGCCAGCGACTCTGCTGCTCACTTACCTGTCCTAGGCAGCCTGGGCAGAGTGGTAACCTAATCCCATGTGTTTTAGGGGTGAGGGGCAGAGGCAGTGCCTGCAGGACTCCCCAGCCCATCCGTAATTATATGGCTGGCAGAGGAGTGCCTCAGGTTGCACATTAGGCCCTCGCTGAGATTAGTAATTATAATATCAGTTTTCTCCAAATAGGTCTGACAGAATGGCACTGGTAGCAGAGGTGACTCAAAGTTTAGTAAGTCTTAGGGAAAGTTTACTGTCTCCTGCTGCTTTCTGTCCCACAAATTTGGCCTCTCTAATAACCAGCACCGGCAACAAACAGTAGGAATCCTTTTCAATCACTATTAGCAACACTTCATTTCTGTCATATTTGACCCCTGGCAAGCTGCAACCCAGCAAAGAGCATTCCTCACAGAAAGTAACCAGACATCCAGGATTTGCTCTGTGACAAATGACATTTTTAAGGGCCCTTAAAAAACACTGAAACAAATTCACAGCAGGACTCTGGAAAGCCCTTTTCCAACCTCCGAAGGAGATAAGGGATAGCATTGCTCTTACTTGGTAGCTTTTCATCTTTAGCTGTTTCTTCTGTATGACTTCACGTTTGCTGGTACCTCCAATAGGAAACTGCTGCTCCCCTTCAGTGTCTTAAAAGCATTATGAGATTATTTATGCTTATATACTGAGAATTTTCCTAACACAAAGTTGTCTTTCTGTAGATGTTTTCACTTGCAACTCTGTCTGAGTAGTTTAGCAACCCTCTTTTCACTGGGGAAAAAGTAAGGCCCAACGAGATGGTTATGGCCAGCAAGACAAGTTCTAGTCTATGCCTTGACTTTAAAATAATTTTTTTAGTTCACCAGGAAAGCAAGTCTTTATTAAAATTTTGTTGTACCCAAGAAAGAAGTCATAGTGGGTTTTGTTGGGGGTTTTTTGCAGCTTTAATTTCTTGTCAGGACAGTTGTGCATTTGAGATCAGGTTACTGACACCAGTGTCCAGACAATTCACTGTTTTAAGGGTCTAAAAATGACTACAGTATGAACCTGGAACAGGCAATCAGAGGGAGAAGCAAACAGGATAACTGTCTGGAGACAGAAACAGAATAAATAGGAGATGCACAGACTTCTCTTTGGACAGTACCAATATGATAATTTGGAGGTGAATCCTGGTTGCTCAGTGAGACCTGTAGGACTAAGATGAGGCTGTACTCTGGTAAATGTAAGAAACTTATTAAAAGGCCAGGATAAAATGTGGCAAGACAGAAAATTCAGTGCTTTTGATGCCAACACTTCCTAATTGCTCTTCCCAGCTGTTATTTCTTCATTTCATTTTCTCACCCTGTGATTTACAGAGGGGAAAAACCAGAAAAACATCTTGGCCGATGGTTTACAGCCACCCAGAACCAGCACTTATAAGGGTCACCCTGGGTCCTTGTGCATTGGCAATAGCAGATTCCCTGTCCCCTGCCCACCCTGCTGTGACCAGGCAGACCAGCAGCACTGGGAACACGGAGCTGCCGGGGTGTGGCGGACACTGCCCCGACAGGGAGAACTGCCTTGTTTGCCCCTTCATGATAATCTTCTGCAATGCTCACATTTTGGAGGGTGTGTTGGAGCCACACCTCAGCCTGTGCCCACAGGCCTCTTGTCTCTCTGACCTGGGAGCCTCCCTGGAAGCCAGGCTGAGTGCTGCTCTCTGTCGTCACTGATTGCATGTCCAGTGCATCCTTGTTCCAGGGACTTGTGAGGTGCTTTGCTTACTGCCAAGATTAGCTGGGAAGTGTGTTGGTGACTGAAGGTGAAAGGGAGGACTGTGAACCCCCCAAAGTAGTACCATGCTTTTAGATCAAAAAACTTTTCTTGCACTTTTGCATGCAAAATGAAAGTTTCACAGTGGTTTCTAGTCTTCTGTCTTCTGTAAAGTTCACATCTTTCTTGGCAAACCAGTTGTGTGCACATTTCACTTCCAGTGGCCCAGCCAGCATCCATGGGTAGGGAGAAGGGGCTGGGTGCACTCAGGCTCAGCACAGAATGACTGAAGGCGAAATGCCCTCTCAGCTCTGTAATGGAATTTGCCAGGGATTTGGTTTAGGTAAATGAATATCTGTGAGGTACAAGAATTGTATTTTTCAGTCATTGATGTAATGATAAGTGTATATTAAAAGGTTGCACAAAATGATTACCACTTGCAATAGATACCTGTGAGAGAATGGGGCGGGGGGGCAAGCAGCCAAATTTCAAGAATTGCTGCACATATGTGTCTTTTCAGGCCTGAAAATGAGCACTCTGTCTAGAGTCTTTGATCCACAACTTGGCATTTTGGTGAAGAAGACTAAGATAGACTGGTCAGAAAAAGAGCTAGTCTGATCAAAAAGACTAAGATAGACTGTGATGAGGGACCAAGTACTGCTTGCATTGTGCCATGTGAGATTGTCTCTTAGACCTGTACATGATGACTTGGACAAGTGACTGGTCCTTCTTCAAAAGGTGGTATATTTATAATATATTGTAAATAGCCTAGGAAGGGCCAGCTTTATTTCTGGGACTGTATACATTGAATTGAAAGTTTATCCAGCCATCAAAATATCCTTTAATTTAAATTTAAGTTTGGGCTCATCTTCTCCTTTTTTATCACTTCTTGAGATGTACAGAATGAGAAAAAATAGTACAGCAGAGCTGAAATCCTCATGGATGTTGGTGAAGTTCATGGTTTGTACTAAGTTAAATCAACCTGGACCAAACAAAGCACATCAAGCATCTGGGACAAAATGTATGGCTTACCACTGCCCCCCACTTTACACCCTGCTCTTCCCACCTCAGAGGGCCTAGGTTAAGGTGCTTATCTAAGTTGTGCTGTTGGACAACCATCATGGCTGAGGCAACCATCATCCCAACCCTGCTATCCCATTATTGTGCTTTGTCAGGTTGCTTTTCAGCTGACTGAAGTTCTTGGCTGGGGCCAGGGAGGAGAGATCCATGAGGTGTGGGGGGACACCCATACACATCCTCAGCGTCATCACTGTTGCAAAGACCAGGCAATGTTAAACTATTAGCCACTACTGGAAATCTGCAGTGAAGCTGTGCTGATCCTGCAGCATGTGAGGCAGAAAACAAGCTAAAAGAAGTCTTCTCCTGCTGAGCGGGCGAGGTATTCCTTGTACTTCATGCACTGAACGGGGATTCAGGGGTCAGAGGCCAAATTTGTGATTACCCACATTCCCTGCCTCGGCCTTGCTGCCTGCACTTAGGGTTGCCACATACTATCTGAGCAAAGTTTCTATGTGCTTGTGCAAAGCTGTATTTCCTTAAAAAGCCAAGATGCCTGGCACAACTTAGCCCTACTCCTGAGGTTGCCGTGGATATGAAGTATCCCAGTTTAAGTGGATGTCTGAATATTTACCCTTGAGTAACGATTTTGTTTCTTGGTCGAACCTGCAGTGTAGAAGCATTGCTGCTGTGCTAATTCTCATTCCCATGGTTCATTTCTTTTTTGTGTGTGTTGCTCGGTTTGTGTGAAAATCTGCGTCTTTACATGTCCAGTGATAGTCTGGTCCAGACTGAGTTAACATAAAGCTCTGTGTAGAAACAACGGGGCAGGCTGGTGTTAAAAGGAAGGGAAGAAGAGGTGACTCAAAGTTTAGAGAGCTTTAGAGAAAGTTTACTGTCTCCTGTTGCTCTCCGTTCGTCAGAGTTGGCCCATCTAAAACCAACACTGGCCAGCAGCAGTGGGAATCCTTTTCAATCACCATTAGCAACACTTTTATTTCCATCATACTTGACCACAGCAGGCTGCATCCCAGTGAAGAGCATTCCTTTCAGAAAGCCAGCAGACATTCAAGTGCAGTGGATTTACTGTGTGAAAATGGCATTTTTAGGGGCTTCTGAAAATGTTTAAATGAATGCTCTTTTTTTTTATTCTTTCTCACAGCTTGATTCTCAGCTTAGAATGCCCTTCTTGCTAAACAATTTTAGAGTTTTCTACAGGAGCTAAGAAGTTAGGTTAATGATTGCAATACAAATGTTCTGTTGCTGCTGTGAAATTACACATTTCTTAAGTCCTCTATATTGTTAAAACAAATGTTTGTAGCTATTTTGTTCAGGGTGAATGAATTGGCGTTAATGATGCATATTTTTGAGACTACAAAAGAATTCTGCAGTCTTTTAGTTTCGATGAAACTCTACAGTAACGTTTGCAAGGCTTTCTTGCAGAGACTAGCAGGACAGCTTTCCATAACACAGCCCTGTGCAAGCTGAAAAGAGCAAAAAAGAAAAATCCTCCCACCCAGTTTGGCCCTATTCCTAAAACTTTCCATATCTCGTTAATCAGGAGACTGGTTTCAGGTCAGAGGGAGCCACTGAAGGGACATAAAGTGAAAGCTTATTTGTTGGAGAGAACAAATAGGAATAAAGTCAGTCTCCATTACAAATCATAGCTAAAGCAGAGTTACAAGGAGCTGGCTAAATTCAACTCACAGTTAAGTGGAGTTGTAGGACTTCCCTTCGCTCCCCAGACCAGATTAAAGTGGCTCTGGGTTTGGTTCCTTCCCTGTGCAGAAATGGCTGGGCTCACGCCAGTTCTGACTGGAATCAAAGGGAATCTCTCTTCTGCAGTGAATTATGTGACGGGCAATTATGCACAAATAACTATAAAAGTATGGTGTTTGTCAAGTTCCCGTAAAGTCCCTGTTTATATTCGCAAACTTTTACTGTCTTCTTCCCTGAGGCTGAAGATTTCAGGAGGATCATGTGAACTTCGTGCCCCTCATAATTTTTTTTTTTTTTTCTGATCCCACTTTTGGGGGTATCACTGAACCAATGGTTTCTCCCACAATGGGATTTCACACGTTGGTTCCACATACTGCTCCCTACACAACCTGTAATTGTATCCCAAATTAATCCCACCTCGCTAAATTAATAACCCAGTCAACAAAGAACAATCTTTTACAGTTACCAGAAAGAAATTATCATATCAGCCCACCTAAGGGATGAATCATCTCCTAAAGAGGTTGTAGTTCGTTGTTAATGATGGAGTCTGGGTGAGTCATCCCCTAATTGAGATGCCACCAGTAAGATTGTGTGACTCCAGGCCCGTGGTGTGCCACCCTGAAGCTCTTCTCTATGTTCAAAGCACTGGGTACAAAGTTGGTTTGGGTTAGTGTGAAAACAGAATGCAAAATGCGGTTCAAAACCCATGTACAGTGGAACAGTTTGACCTGTTTCTGTTATTCTCAGGGAAAAGTGCAGCAACACTTTGGGAATCAAGTACATAATTTGAATATTGGGCCTTTTAATTGATCCCAGTCCTGATGAAGACAGACTTGGCATTACATACTATATGATCACTGGCACAGCAGGGGCAGTTAGACAGAGGGGATTGAGTGGTGTGTTCATGAAAGACCTAATGGAAATCAAAGACAAAATGTTGCCTCCAGGAAATTATGCTCCCCCACACATGTGGTCTGTTCTTTCTTATACCAAGAATATAGGGAATATTTAATGAACTGGATCTTAAGTGAATATAGTGTATTTCCCACTGCAACTATGTAGTCTCCATTAAATGCAATACTGTATTTTTGTTGGGCAAGCAAATTGACTTCTTTTGTTTTGTTTTGTGTTACTGGCATTAGCCAAGGGCCTACATTTTCAATTTCCTACAGTAAATTGTGCTTGTCCACTTTGGAAGAGTACAGAACAAAGGTGTATGAATGTGTGTGTTGAGGCTGGTAGTGTGGAAGATGGAGTTCATAGTCCAGGTTCTGCTGGTTTTAGTCTAGATTGAGGGGAATATTTACTTAACTGAGTTATTTTCTTTCCGGAAATCATTGTCCTATTAACAGTTCTTTTGTCCTTGTGCACTCCTGAATTACAATAATATTCAGTTAAAAGGTGTTTGGACTGCAATACTGCATTTAAATGACTGACTCATTCAGGTGCACTACAGACCGTGAGTTGGACCTTCATTATAGATGGACTAATTCAGACTGAAGGTGAAAAGTGCTCAGCAAGCATGGGTTTATCTTGTTTCTGCCAAGTAAAACCATTCTTGTTTTGATGGTATTTTCCAGTTTAACGTTTGTTATTAGGATGTAGGTGGGGAAGTGTGTGTGTGTCCCCTACTTCGGCAGCAAAATCAGTAGCCATTGGGTGCTGAGATGATTTGAAAGTGCAGCCAGTGCAATGTTCACAGTGATCAAACTAGAGCTGTTGCTGCTATGTCAGCTGCCAAGAAGACAGAGACTTCATTCAGGGAGAATGAGGAAAATTCATAGTCCCATGACATTAAATAAAGAGAACAGCCAAAACCCTTATTATGTATTTCCTTTTTTTCCATTTCTTTGTATGCGTTTTCCTCCTCCTTTACATTTCTCTGTGTCAGAAGGGTTCTTGTTTAAAAGGTTTTGTAGGTGTTAGTAACAAACGCAGCCAAACTTGTAGTCTGATCTATCCGACCAGCTCCTCCTGCCACAAACAGCTGTTCTTTCCTTTCAAACCCTCCAAAACCACTCTGACCTAAATTTTTCATTTTTAAAAAGTGAGTCATCAATCATAACCTTTCTCGTAAGGAGAAGAAGATACTTCTGAACAATAACTATAAAATTTCCTTGCATTCCTTTCAAAACGGTGTCTGTTGCTCTTCCTGAAATAACTGTCCTTTTCCTGCACCTACCAGTCCTTCTTACTGTGTAGCTTCTTCTTCAACCTCTCTCAAAGCTTGCTAATGCTTTGTCTTCCCGCTTGTATCACATTTGCTGACTTTTACCCTTTCCATCTTGTTTCCATGAGCCTAGTCTGGTACCACTGAAATTAATGGACATTTTGGCAATTCCTCCGTCTATAACAAAGCCGGATGCTGTCTAAGTGGTGCTGCACTTGGACCAGTAGCAGAAGTATCAGGTTGCCTATGAAACTCCATCATGCTGGTGCTCTACAGGAAAGCCAGCACTGCTTTGGTCAAGCTAGCCAGGATGTACATCATTGCTAAAGAAGCAGTCAGGCCGTACGGAAAATTAAATTAAACTCCCAAGATGAATTGGAGATTGGCTTCCTCCCAGTTCTGTTTCTCAGGCTGAGGTCTTTAGCAGACATGTGCTAAAGGGATGAGGAAAGAAGGGAAAAGATGGAGCAGGAGAAAGAGAAGTTTTAAATGCCCTGAGGCAAAAGCTTAGCTGTTCTCTGCAGTAGTTTCTAGCTCTCTGAAAACCTCTTGTTCTCAGGTACTGAATGAGTACTCACCATTCCAATTTTTTTTTTTTTCCCCTTCTCTCCATAGAAGTATAAATATCAGTCTGTCCTAGTAGGGTAATTTGACTTTTGGAACAGACAAAGGTTAAAAAGTTGTTTGGAAAACTTTGCAAAAGTATATAAAGAGCATGTCACCTGCCTTGTCTCCACACTGGAGAACTGTGTTACAAAAACTCTTCTTGAACTGTTGGCTCAAACTTCCTTTTTAGGTAAAATAAGACAGTCCACGTAAACCAGACAAGGCAAAGCAACTTGCAAAAAAAAAAAAAAAGGAACAGAGTTTGAAAGAGGAAGAATCACAAATCAGGGATTGGAAAAAACTCTATGCTTTCCCCTGGATTCATCCTCTGCAAGTACTTCAGTGATGCTTTAGAAAGCCAGGAACCTTAAGCTTTCTCTTGTCAGTAGAAACCAGGGGGCATCTCCAAAGAGTGATTCTGCTCAGCTGAAACCTGAGTCAACCTGTCCCCATAAAACGTCTCCCTGAGTTGATAAAGAAAGCAAAGGGCAATTCATTTTGTACTTTTGACACCTCAAGGAAATGCTTAGATTTGAAAAGGATGAAGTTGGTTAAAGGTTTCAAGTGTGTATGAGTCTGCAGAGAGAAAAAAGGGCATTAGAACCTGTGACACAGAGGAGGGATAAACAGATGAAGGAGGTTGTAAGTATGGGGCAAAGAAAGAGGAAAAATAGTGGTAGCCAGGAATAGATGAGACCAAGTGATGGGCACTTGGCAGTCACCTCTGGTGACAGAGAGGAAGAAATGTGAAACAAATGTCCCTGGTTTTAGCTCTTTTCAATACACATTGGGGGCAAGACAGGGTTAGAAGCTGAGAGTTAGGATTGCTTAGGGAGAAACAGCCAGAGCATCTCTAGGTGTCCTGGAGACTGTGGTAGATAGACTACATGCAAACCTGTTTCTGATAAGCTCAACATAGATGGGATTTTATGCTTAAATGGTCTTGTTAACTACCATTAATAATTTGCAGCACAAGCAGACAAAATAATAAAATACTTTTTCCATGGTAAAAGACCCACTCTAAATAATTTTGTATTTTCTCTCAGATGTATGTGTAGGACCAGCAGGGTCATAACAATCCCTGAAAGGTTAGAGAATTTGTTTGTTAAGAGACCATTGCTCTCCCGTTTGTTTATTGCTTCATCTGACACCTTAAGCACTCCACATGTTGCTGAGGGTTGTCTATAAATCATTTATCTTGTACCAAATTAAGAAGACCATCTGTTGAAGAAAGCCTGTGTAAAGAGGTTGCCTGGAATGCAGCACTGATGAAACTGCACCTCTACCATCATTTGAAACCCTGCTTTCCCTGCAGAGAAGGGGACAGGATTGGTTTTCTGTTGAGCAACACACAGCTCCAGTGAATCTGTAATTTGCAAATGTCTGTTGATTGAATTTGTGTATTAATGGTTATAAGGATCTTCCTCCTTAAGCTATAAATCACATTTTATGGTATTAATTCATAGGAAATGATTAAAGCATCCTAAATAGGTAAAGATTTACAGGTTTAATATTAGCTGCTTGACTGGCATCTCCTCTTGATGTTGTAGTTCCAGAAGACTGATTGGAGTGTGTTCATTTTTATGGAGTTTTTCTCCATTAATAACCTGGTTTTGACTCCATCAAACATGTGCAAGGGACACAGAGACAGTTATTTGTTCTGAGTATGAGGGACTGTAGGTTAAATATTTTCCTTCATTTCAGGTTAGTTACAGTCCTGTGTTCTCAGCCTTAATCAGCAACTCACTACTGGGAGATATGTGAAACAGGAAAGCAGTCAGGTTATGTTCTTCATGGCAAGTTTCTGAAAAGTCAAGGAGGTCTACTGTGACAGTCCACTAACTTCTGGCTGCTGGTTTGTTTGTTGTTGTTTTTTTTTTTTTAACCTGAGAATGTGAAAGATTTCCATTTCAAAGAATGTGCAATCCATTAAAAAATAATCTTCCTGATTTGAAGACGTGACAGCATAGGTGTGTGGGACATCAGTTCAGAAAATGTTTTCCCAGGTAGGGTGCACAAAGAAGAAACAAAATGTTGTGAGAGAATAGTTTGTGAAATACTATTGGTGTATTGGAGAGGACAGAGGGCAATGTAGAGAGGATAGGAGACATAGTATTTGTGTCTGGGAAGGTCCTGGATGGTCAAGAGAATAGGGCTGACTTGTGATGGCATAAAGTAGGAAAATCTTTGTTGAATGATAGGTGGAATTTCAGCCTCTTGGTGCCTGGATGTGCAAAACTTGTCTAAGTTACCACATTTCTCTAAGTTACCACATTTCTAAAGCAAACAAGACTGTGTTGGTATCTCAGCTTTCCCTCCTGCAGAAGTATCTCCATGTCTAATCCAACTCCTCAGGCTAATATTAAATTTGAGGTTGCTCCCTTTTATTTTGATATAAACATTTTTCTTTTCTGGAAGGCTTTGATCTCCTGAAAATGAGATGCTTTTTTGGTGTCATCTAAATCAAGTGCATCACACTGCTATTCAGTAAACAGTAAGATCTTAATACTACTCATCTCCTAACCTCGCTCATTGGGCCGCTTCAGGATGAAGTATGATCAGTTGTTAGACAGGACAGAAGATGGATCAAATCAGTAGTTTCCAAACTGTGATTCACAGATCTGAAAGTCTGACAAGATTTGTCTGATACTGAGAATTTTTCATGCTTTGGTTCAGCTATTAAATCATGTTTAGAGAAATTCACTAGTCAGAAACATATAATCAGCTGATGATTTCACTGGCAGGAGTCAATGTATTCATGCAGCCCCACTCTGCCTCAAAAATTGTCCCTTTTCCCAGACTTCGTTCAAAATCCCTTTCTGTTGAAGGCAGCAGCAGTGTCTTTGCCACTGCAAAATGATGTAGTTCCCAGTGGGAGGGAAAGTCTTCAAGATTGCCTTTATTTATGAGATGTACATGGTATAAAAAGTTATGGTCTCTTCTGGTTTTCCTTCCAAAAAGTTGATGTGAAAGCCAATTATTACTACCACAGAGAAATGGAAGAACTATAATATTAGGATGTTTATATTTTAAAGGTGGTCTATGCACAGTGCCTGGAGGATCTTGTGATGAGATGTCACATCAAATAAGAAATGCAATACTCAAACTCAGTTGTCATGAAAAGAAGGTTTTACTTTTACCATATTCCAAGACTCTAAATCCGTTCCAGAAAAAAAAAAAAAAAAAGACTCAGTTTCAGAATTATTTTTATTTTGCTTTGAACACTGTTCACACACACTAAATGAAAAAGAACTTTCATGTTGTGATTACAGAAAGTAGCTCAAAGAACATTTTAATGCTACTTGCTCTTACTTTTGATTTCGTGTTCCAGAAATGTCTGTGGTGCTTGCTAAAGATCATAAAGCATCATCAGCCTCTCCTTTGCCATGCATAATGAGAGCCAGCACTTCAGCAACACTGGGAAGAAGCTTTATTTACATAGCACAAAGGAAAACAACTTTTTGAAAGACTAACATTAATCATGGACGGTATAGCAAATCACAATGTTTTCACAGCGAAACACAATCAAATGTTTTTATTCTAACCCAAGAACAGGTTTGCAGTTCTGAGAATAATACTATGCTTCACACCAAGGAGACACAAAAGCTCTTTCCCAGCACTGTGCCACTAAACCTCCTTTTCCTCTGGAAGAAGAGCTTGGTTCTGACAATACTGACTGTGTTTAGTGAACCTTGAAGTCAATGGGACTCTCTCCATGATATCTATCCATATCTCCTAGGTCTTTGTCAATAGACCTCTGGGGAAAACATTTTCTTTGCCCTGGTCATCATCACTCTGTTCACACTGGTGCACATATGAGGCTGAGAAGATAGCTGGGGTATTTATGGGGACACTGCTGGTCTCTGTGTTCTAGCTCATGGACACAGCAGAGACCCTACTCCTTTGGGACAGGGATCTGGAAGGAAATTGCCATCTTGTAGTGAATATAAATGTTGGTTTTGGAGAAGGGAAAGTGTCATTTTCTCTTATCCTGTTTGAAGAGACACAGATTTGCTTTGGATATTGCTTTTGTTAGCATACTGCATTCAGTAGAAATGGGTGGAGTCTCTAGGTCGCTGGGATGACTTACTGCTAGATAGATAAGATACCTAAATCATTATAATTATTTTCACTCCCTGCTTCCTTCACACATTTGCAGAGCTCATGTGTTGTCTGAAAGTGAGTGGAGCAATGGAAAGGGAGGAACACGCCTGTAGATGTGAACTAAGGCTGTTAAATCTATAGGAAATTGCTTTGAGTGCACTGGGTTATTCAGAAAGCTTAATGCTGTTGTATGGTTCTTTCTATGATACTGTTTAATAACATCCAGATTCTTACTCCTTGTCTTTGCTTCTTCAAGAAATATTTTTTTCTTACAATCTGAATGCAGTTTGCAAAGGTGTGTGAGAGTCACAGGGATTTCCCCCCAAACAAGTCAAATATTTACAGTCCTTTTTTTTTTTTTTAAATCAATTAATTCCAGTTTCTAATTCATCAAAAGCATTTTGATGCAAAAGTTGCATCTTCGTGCCTTGAAATCTTACATTTCCTTCTCAAGCATCTTCCTTCACTGTTCCAAAGAGAACACAGCTTCCGTGTTACTAACAATAGCAATGTAGATCCTTAAATACACTACTTGTAACAACAGCTCCTGAGATATCTTACTGGTGGTTCCCTTTTTATGCAATCTATGGATATTTACATCAAAAATCTGTGACAACTTGAAAAACTTTGATCAGTGTCACAGCATTTCTGTTTCCTGGCCTGTTTTTCATATTCCCAGGAAAATCTCATCTTGCCTAACACTGATATTTTTGGCATTGCCCTTTAATTGCTGCCACCCATTCAATCAAAGCAGGGCAGCAGCTGCCAAGCTCTAGTATTTCCTTTCTTTATTTCTTGAAGAATGTCCTTGCCTCGTCTTTCTTGAGTGTTTTCTATACATACATTTTTTACTCCCTATTCCCCAAGATGGTGTGTGCTTGCAATTAGTGAAGCTTTTGAGCAAATTTAGACCACTGATACATAGCTCCATAATCACCACTTTTCCACTCTTTTCCAGTCATTCTTTTGTGCTGGACAAATATATTTCATGACATAATAATGTCCCTTGGCAGATTTGATCTCATTCTCTTAAAGTGAATGTTTATAGGCAGTGGACTCAATGTGCCAGTTAAAACAGATTTTGATTTTGCTTATCTGCAGCCAAAGTTCTTGGCCCCTGGTGCACAACCAAACCATGTGTAAAAAGATATTTAGCTCTGAATGAGATCACTAACATCTGTTGCTGTACATAACATTTAATCTTCAAACACCATCAACAACAACAAAAATCAGGCAGTCAAAAATGCAGAAGTGGAGAAACATGAGTGCTGTAAGAGCAGCTTCAACTGGTCTTTATTGCTGCCATGCCTTGTGCACATAGTGGTGGTCTCCTTGCAGCTACAGCAACCTGCCCCAAGGAGTCCCTGAGGATTGTATGAGGAAAATTAAAAAAAAATATTAATTTCTGAGAAGAGCAGCCCAAAACGCAGCTGCTCCACACCAGTCTCATCCCTGGGTGTTTTGGTTCTTGCACAGTGCAGGGGTGGAAGGGTGGTAAATGATATAGGTACTGAAGTGGTCAAGAGTGTTTACTAAATAGTCTCTGATACGCAGATATTAACCCGACATTTAAGGTAAAATTAGATCATAATCATTCCGGTTGCTCCTGATAGTGTACAACGGTAATTTTGAATCTCCTCTTCTTTGTGGTATTCCTGAGAGATAAAATATCATCACAATTTTCCCACTGTCCTAAAGAACAGGCAGTAGCAGCCATCCCTCCAGATCTTCTTTGTGTTGTCACTGACAAATTTATATTTCTTCTCCCTTCTCTGTTCCTCAGAGCTATGGTGCCACCTGGAAGAGGAGCTGAATAAGGTATCTTCCAAAATGCTGGGATCCCACCTTGAAGCTTTTTCAGAAAGGTTAGGAAGAGCCCCATAGATAGATGTATATTTTTCTCTTTGTGGGTGGCAGATGGTCTTGGCTTGTTCACGGACACTGTCCAATGTGCCTGGAGTCTGATAACCTCAGCCATCTGAATCACGCCCATGTGTACTCATGAGTTCTTGATAACTTTGCTGAAACCTCACATATTCTGTTTACTGCTTTTCTTAATCACAGGGGTTCTCCCATGATTCACTGAGTGCTTACTCAGACTTATATTTGTTGGGTTCCACTGAAATGTGTCTTGAGGCTATGCTGTTTTTTAAATACAGGGGGAAAATACCATGGCAATGGTATTGGGAATAATATAAGAGACTGATGAAATAAAGTAAATTAAGGTTTAATGCTAGCAGTGGAAGTTGTTATGACATTTTAGTTATATTGTTCTGTCTTCTAAAGCCATAGTTTTAAGTCCTCGAGGAAGGAAATGTTTATGGAATTTTGTTGCATGACAATGCTGTTGTAAAGGTACCTGCTGCTCTGTTGCTCTTATGTTCCCCATCTCCTTGACTGCTCCAGATTTTCACTGATTTCACTGAAATTCCATCACAGTCTTGCACGGGCTGTTCCATCAAATGGAAATTCGGGTCTCATGTCCTTTCCAGGAGTCACCACGGTTAATGAACCTGCCCCAAGACTTCCTACGTGATTTGTGTTTGGTACCTGTGGTTATGCCCTCTCGTTCCTTGCAGTGAAACAGATGTTTGTCATATGGTCCTAAACATATGAACCGGTCTGGGTCTTTCTAAGCGATTTGTGTGCCAAAGAATTCAATTATGGCTCGGAATGGGCCTGGGCCATAACGCTGCAAGATGAGCTTATTTAACGAAATTCTAGAGTGTTTGGCACGTTATGTTTACCAGGGTGAGGCGAGCAGGAATGAAGTGCAGTCCTGGAAAGAGAACTGTCATGCAGATGACTCACTGCCATCAAACACTTTGAGAAAATATGGTCTCTAAATGTTATGTCTACAACTAATTAACTTTATTTATTGTAAGACCTATAGAAATACAGAAACTGTGAAGTTTAGGGAAAATTAAATTAGGTTTTCAAACAAATGCCAGGCTGCCCAGCATTCCTTCTTTTGGAAAAAAAAAAAAAAAAAAAAGCAAACCATTAGTCTCTTTGCCAAGTAAAGTGAAATATGCTAAAATGCAAATGTTGATGTGTTTCAAGAAGGAAATTCAATCGCTGGATCAAACTTTGCTTTCAAAAATTGAAATGTTAAAATCATCCAGGTTTCAAACCAAAAAGTAGGCTCACATATACACAGTTTTTATTTAATCAGAAGCTTTGACATTTTTACTTTAACCTCCTTCTCCAAATATTGTATTTTTCCCCACTGAAGTATTGCCAATTTACACAGTGTACTCACACTCATTTAGGCACTTTTGCACTAGAGCTGACAGACTTAGTTCCAGATGTGAGTATATATGTATGTATTTATGTACCACATAATAGATGTTGATTTTTTTTCCCCCTCTTTTTGGTTACTAATGTCCCAAAATTGTTTGAGTATACTTGCATAAGAATTGACACCACTAGAGACATGATGGCATATGCTCTTTACTAAAAGGGAGGGCAGGACAAGGTTCAGGATTGACATTCCTGAATGAAAATACTATGATCTTCAGTGCAGTGGGCACAGGGGCACCAAGTGGTGCCTCATGCTGATAGAACAGGACATGTGTTCTTGCCTAAGTATTTTGATGATTTGTTAATGGCATCAAAAGACAAAAGAGAGGAGAGAGGAGACGGATGCACCCTGTCTTGACAGTGGGTGAGTATCGGAAGGGCCAAATTCTCTACGGGACAACAAAAATAATGCCTTTCCAAGTAGGTATTAGGAAACAATTTTTCTCTGTGAAAGCTACTGATCCTCAAACAGCACTGAGAAAAAATACTGAGTAGTCAGATTAGTGACCTTAGGCAAATCAAAACCATGTAACATGATCCATTTAAACTTCAGATCCTGGAAAAGCTGTTTGAAGGCTGGCTTCGTGAGCTAGCAGTAGGCTGGCACTCTTTTTCCCTCTTCAGGATAATGGTCCCTCCTCTTGGCAGGTGAAAAGTAGCTCTGTGGAATCCTGCATCCCTGCACCAGTTGGAGGGCAGACCAGGAAGTCACGTCTCTGCTCGCCAGCCAGCGTGGCGATGCGGATGTGTGGAGAGCAAGAACATCTTTCTTCAGCCTGGTCAGGACATTGTCAGCACAGGACTGAGTCTAAGTTCACAGGGAGCCCTGCCAAGCACCTTCTGGCTCCATAGTACAGGAATGGCACACAGGAGCCAAGAGAGGGAAGCCCTGAAGAAAGGCTGTGGCCAAAACTATAGAAATCAAGCCTGGGTCTGAATAGAGCACTTTGCTGACCAAATTTGGATTGTCACCAATTGCTTCTATTTAATGAGACCCTGTGGAAAGCAGTTCCTCACGCTATAAACTTCCGAAAGAGGGGGAGAAGAGCGTCTAGGTCGGTGATTAACCAACTAGAATAATGAGTTGTGTGTGAGACACTTTGGGGGATAGCAGTGATTCAGTTTGCCGAAAGAATGAGGTGTCATTTCATTTTTTTAGGGATGTAAGTTTGTAACTAATTTTTGTCTCTCCTTGCCAGCGTAACGGTTTGAATGTTAATTTAATTTTGCAGAATATCATTTATGTAAATGTAATTAGAAGGGAAACATGATCGGGAGATGCACAGCACCAAAGAAAATTTATTACTCCGAGGGGTATTGCTCTAATCATTCAACTGCAATATTGAGTTTCCCCAGATTTAATCTAAAAGCAATAAATTACAAAAGGCTAATGTCCTGCCCAACAAAAAGCTGTCATGAACCCAAGTTTCTGTGGGGAAAAAATTCAACTTCATTTCAGCAACAGGCTCTCCTCGTTTACACATTCCTTTCATGATTCCAGTCAAGTCAAAGTAAAATGAATACAAATGTGAGAGTTTGCACACTTTCCCTGAATATGTATGTGTGTCTGTTGGTGATTGTAATAATCAGCAATCCAAGGAGCTGGGGCTCTGTTATCTCAGGCAGAATTAGGAATGCAGTCCCATGAAGATACCACTGCAAATTCTTCTCCCCACCTTCACATGACCCTGTGATTTAGGGGAAGGCAAACTTGAGTCTGATTAATTCCAGTGTCCATATGAAAGTCTGTTGCTAATGTTCAGTTGTCTTTGTTCTGCCAACAAAATGAATGAGAAGAAACAAGCTGTCCTTTTGCCTTGTGCTAGTGACTGCAACCTCTGTGCTCCGTGGGAAACACTGGCTGTGTGTGGAAATCACTCTGTTGATGCTGCTGGTCTGGATTTACTAAAGGGACATTTTTGCAAGGTGGAATGAAAAACAAATGGATAATCAAATAATACTGGGTGCTTACTTCTCAAAAACCTTGAATAGCAGTTCTGCTGTTCAAGGAGCATCTCTCCACTCAGTGAAACTTGCAAGGAAAATTTGTCAGGAAATAAACAACAGCTAGGCAAAATAAGAATTGGTAAATGCTCCCCTAATGTGTAGGCTAAAACACTGTTAAGTGTTGGGGTTTTGTGGGGCAATTTAGTATGAAGGCTGATGCCAACATTACACTTCTCTAAGAAGTGGAGTAATTAGTACAGGAAATAGGTTTCTTATGTTTTACTTAGCCAAATTCATCTCTGGTTTAACTCCACTGTAGCCTGTGTTACATTTGTTCTTATTTTCCAGTATTTCTCTGCACAGTTTTTTACATCATGACCTTTAATTCACTGTGATTGTCTTTTATTTTAGGTAGGGGCCATAGTTCCTCTCTCAATTTGTTAGTATCAATTATGTTGTAAGCCTTCGTTTCTTGGCTTGCAAAATGAAACCCATCAGACCTGCAACAAGTTTTTACAAAGTGCACATTGGCAGGTTTACAGATTCCCACAGCTGTACATGGGACACAGGGAGAAGCACAGGGCTGCAACCTCAAAGGCACAGAGAAACAGAACTATGAGAGGACCGGGGAAAAATGCAAGGAACAGAGAAAAACAACATTGTTAGAAGCAGGGGAGGAGCTGCTCAACATATGAATTACTCATGTCCTTATGGAGCAGAAATACATCTTAGGAGGATGGCTGAAAGCAGTAATGAGCAGTCTAGAGAATGAGAGAAAGTGACTGAAGTTATTGCGACATGTAAACAAGCTATTGAGGCTCAGAACCTGCTGCTCACCAGCGAAGCCAAGCCAATTATGAAAACAATCACTGAATTCAAATCAGTGTCTTCTTCCTTGTCCCATGCAAGCTCTGGAGATAATGACTTTGACTGAGATGGCTGCGAGGATGTGGATGCACAGGTCTGTTCTGGGATCCTGTGCTGTGATGCCCCTGGTGAGGCAGGGAGGCCCCTGCCTCATCCTCCTGCTCCTCCTGCCTCTTGTATGTGTTGCAGAGATGAGTTCCTGTTGCTGGGAACTCATATTTATAGGGCTGTTTCCATGTGGCAGACACCCCAACTTCTGTTTCATTTCATCTAGCCCAAAGTCAAACTGAAAGGAGGAAAAGATGATTGAATAGATTTGTAACGACATTCATGCTGCATCAGGTTTTGGTCTGTAGAGTACTGGTGTAAAGCTGTTAGAGTTGTAATACTCCACCCACGTGTGTTTAGGGAGGTCCAAATGTGTGCAGCAGAACATAGGACAGACTTGTTGTGTGTACACTTAATTAACAATCAACACGCACAGTACTAATCATCTCATCCTTGAGTGTGTGCAAGTACAGCACAGATCATGGCACCCTGAACAGAAAGCTGCAGTCCTCTGCTGTATAATTACGTAGAGGATCTGCCACAATCAGGGCTAGTTCTGTGGTTTTTTGAAGAGAAATCAGTAGAGGATGACAAAAGTACAGAGTAATAGTGGGAAAGGTCCTACCTTAGTGACTTTTGGGGTACACAAATTGCAAGATGCGGTGCTAAGAGGCCTGAGATGTATTTTTCATTTCACAAGGTGTAATTACTCTAGTTGTGAAATAATGCTAAAGATTTTTGTCTCTTTAGTTTTTGCATAATCCAAGAAGGAAAATCCTTTATCATGGAAAGGGTTTTCTGCCTCAAGTGAAGACTACTGTTCTAAAATTCCTTAAGAGACATACATGTAGATTTTATTAGATTTTATTAGACAAAGAAGTGTTCTAAGATCATCATCATTTATTACAGTTCCTGTGTTTTTCATTCCAATGAGATTTATAATTATAAACTGGTAATTAAAGAGGCTCCACTCTGTAATTCCATAGGAATTCCACTGTGATCTGACATTAATTAGCAACCAATTATAAATTATGATATAACTTTTACAAAGCCCACTAGTGTCTGGATGCTTCTTTCAGTTACAAGGAAATGTTAGGAGCAATTTCACTTCTGTAAGCTGGAGCTTTGTTGCAGGTTGATCAGTACAACCACAGGCTGTGGATGTGTTTCCACGATGCGGCAACTACATGGATGGGCAGGTTGAACCTACTCTAAGATTTTGAAAGAATTTTTATCCTAGTCTTTCTTGAAATAGGTATCTTGCTTACAAAATTTCAGCTGTCTGTCCTGTCAACAAGTGTGCACTCTTTGCTGCATAGATTTTGTCTGACGCGTTCTGTAAATCAGAGTGGTATGGTGCATTGTTTGATGCCTGGTGAGAGCTCTCTCTGCCTTGAAAGTGCATTCTAAATATTTACTGCCAATCAGGACGAAGAGAAAAAGAGTTACAGGCTCCAATGAGAATATCTGTAGATAGAGAAGATGTGAGGGCAGGTTAAGGGTTTAAGGTTAAGATTGTTAACTTTCAAAATTCTGTTATCGTTTAACCATCTGCATTAAAAATCTGATATTTAATGGAATTTGTATGTGCCCAGAATCTGATAGGTAAGGTGCTACCTGGAGATATTTTGGTAATAAAACACCCAATACATGTGGATAATCAATACTTAACATATCTCTTTCCTTTTTTCCTCCCTACTCCTCTTTATTTCTTTTAATTTTTTATCCCTTTTTTTTTTCTTTTTTTATGAATTCAGGTCAGTAAACATCATTAAGCTCATCAGAAAAATAGGGGGAGTGGGATAATACCCAAATCCATTACTTGCATAAGCATGAAGTTAACAAGAGACTTAAAAGGAGACAACAGATTCTTTTTGCATAGACGAAACCATGAGGTAAGTTTTCAGTCTTGCCCTGCAGATTAATTTCCACCAACTCCATTAAACCTAATGAAAATCACGTGTGTGTTTCTAAATATTTCTTATCACACTTCTCTCTTACCTCTTTGCAGCTTCTCCCTGTCACCTTCCACAACTCTTTTGATTGAACCTCCAAGACTTTTCCCAGGCAGCGTGGCTTCTGATCTGATCCGAGTTAGTACAGGTGGAAAAAAGTGTGCTCCTTTTGGTCATCTCCACATCCAGCTTTCATCATGAAGCACAACTGCTCTGAGCGCAAAGCTGTTCAGGAAAGTAAAAGTGTGGCTTATTTAACAGCCAGCTTTTTGTGGCTTTGAAGTCCCAGCTGTTTCTCAGGGTCAGTGTGGTTGCATAGATGTACATCATTTATTTTCTCATTATACTTTTTTGCCAGTTTACAGCAGGGAACATGTATGGGAGTAATTGTCTTATAGACAAATCCAACAGTCTTGACCAAGAGATAGTCCCTTGCTAATGGGATTGTACCTATTCTCCTATAAAACAGATGAGACTTCAGCTCAGAAATTCCTGTAAGAATCTCATTCTGCTATGTTGCATCTAACTGGTTATCAGAACATCTCTGAATAGCTTTGCCAGTAAGCCAGAGATGCGTCACTGACAGCGAGGAACAAAATGCAGCTTTAGCATAGGGAAATGTTATAATCTTGCTTGATCAGATTGGCATCAGCAGTGAATCAGTCTACTCCTGTTGGACCCAGAGAGTACACATGAACTAAACTTGCTGCTTTTACTTGTAACTATCCCTAAAAGGGATAAAGCTTTTAAGATCTAGCTACATGCATTTCAGATATTAATATGTTCTCTTGGTTCTGTGCCTGAGCAAGATTTAGAGGATTTTGTAGAACAGCTGGATGCTAAAGCTGTAGGAGATCCAGCGTCAAAACAGGGCTCACAGTAACCAACATTCTGTCAGCAAATCCTAATGTTCTATATTTAACCTACTATTACAATTGTGTTTTGTTATTTTTGATTACCTTCATCCCAAAAGTTTGGTTTCTGTATGATTGCAGAGCAAGGCAAGCTCAGTTAAGCCTATAAAAGTTACCTCACAGTTTTCGTTTTAGCTCGCTGTTGATTTGATGGCATCTGAAAGGGCAAGTGAGAAAGGGAGGTATTATGTTTCCAGAAGAGAGTTATAAAAGCCTGAACTGCATCTGAAGTATATTTTACTCCTAATAATGGGAACTGGATGAACAGCATTTAAAAAAATATGAACCTTCCCCAAATACACTGGTTCAGAAATAACTGATCTAATGCAGTTTTCCAACGAATAATTGATATTATATAATCATAACTGGCAGTTTATGTCATGAAAGTGACACTTGACACTTTCCTGCTAACCAGTTTAACATCATCAATTAAAACATCACTTGTGTAATGACATTTTAGTAACCAGTTTAATATCATAAATTATGACATCACCTTCTTTTACGGCATCAGGGTTAAATAAAAGGTTTTCTTTAGCAGAGTGAAAGAAAAAGGAGGAAACCTTAAGATTGCCTCTCATTTTGTCTTTGTAAAAGTTATGTATGTTGTACCCCTCTGGTCACTGTCCTCATTAGGGAGGGTCTGAAAGCTGAAAAGCTACAAACAGGGGTGAAATAACCAATGGAGAAGAACATGCTTCAGGTTAGCCCAGACAATCCCCCAGTAGACAGTAGTGTCCTTTGCATCATAGCAGTGAAAATCATCCAGAAAAAGAGAGGAAAGCATGGGCATGCTCATGGAACCCCATGAATTCAATTACAGTGCAGTAATATCTACTGAGATATGGTGTGAAAGTTCAAGATTGCGTCATTGCCCACCAGTGCAAGTTGTTTTTCTTCATGGTCAGTGGCTTTAAAGTAATCATTTTTATACTACTCTTCACTGAATGGTCAAATTTTGGTGCTGGAGTCTGGTATTCTACATCCCAGGCTCTTGTTCAGGCACTAGATTTTATGATGACTGCTGGTGATTTGAGTCCTGAGTTGGAGAGTAGCTCAATTTATTTGTATCTCTTTACCCTCATGGAACCAGACAGAGCCAGACGTGAATTGAGTTCAGAGGATTCCCAATTAAACAAGTGTCTCTATGAATGTGTGCCTTTGTAGTATTAACTGCAAGGAGTCAGATATTTTAAGTATATTGAGTTTTCAGAGCTGGCTTTCTAAGGGCACATGGGATCAGCTTCCCTCTCCTCCTACCAAGGTCAGTAAAAGTGCTATGAGTGACCACAGCTACAAACAGAACAAGTCATAATCAAACATTTTAAAAATTTATCCTGCGATTTTATGTCTTGAAACTGAATCTTTGCCATATTAAGTTATGCTGAACTCTACTGGGACTCTATCCTGAGATAATGCTTATCTTCTAGTGTTTATACAAGAACTTGGCCTTGTATATGCAGAGGGTCCCTGTGAGTTCCCGTGCTTCTTCCATGGCTTGCCTTCATATCAGGTCCTTGGTTTGGGTTTCAAGGGTTTAAAAAGTGATTTCCCCTTGGTTTGAAAACCCTTGGTTTGAAAAGTGGGGAAAGAATCCCAGAAAAGAAGTCAAGTTCACATTGCTGTGTATTGACTGGGGCATAAACATTTCCCTAAATAATCTAGAATAATTTCCTTTTGCTAATTGCCAGACTGTAAATCAGTGATAGGACAAATGGGTGCCACATGGCATTTGGGCAACTGCTCTGTACTCAATCAAGTGTCCAGTGCTCAATAGATGCCCAAATACTGGCAAGAAGGTGATAATTCAGTAAGTATGAAAACACTTCCTAAATTACAGGCAAAATTTTAAGCAAATCTATGTAAATTGTCAGTGCATATCTTAGTGGTCTCCCGAGGATGCTGTGATTTACCTACTCTCTTTTCTCAACATTTTTTCAAAAGTTTTTTTCCCCCATGAATATTTATGTCAATGCCTCATTTGCTGACTGAATTTCCACTCTGCTGGAATTATGCTTCCCCATAGTGCACCCAGGAAAGGTGAGCTGTTAGAGGTGAGAAAAAGAGACTCCATGACCTTTAGGAAATAGCAAGTGGCACCAGATAAAACCTGTTCTGTGAGGGGTTACTTATGGATTGGTTGGACATAATTACCAAAAAATTATTATCTCACTGAAACAATTAACTTGTGGAAGATCAGAGTCCAAATCTCCAGAAGCCCTGAACTTTTGCAAATTGACTTAGCCCATTGCCACTCTTAGGCGATGAGGAATTCTTAAAATAGGCATGAGTGATAGATACCACATAATTCGAGTTATGAGTATAGACTTATTTACAGCTGGCATTTTTTTTAAAGTAGATTGTAAATGTTAAGGTGCTAGATTCAATGCTTATGAATGTGTTTCCTTGGTGATAAAGCTTTCACTAAGCATGTTATGTATCTGTGCTATCTTATATGCAGACAAGAGATGATTCACACTGTGTGTTATATGCCTTATGCTTTAGAATTGAATCCTCTATTGACTTATGGCTGAGAAACATAGAAATCAAATCCACAGCTGGTTCTTCTTAAAAGTGAAGTTTTGGCAAAAGCAGTGAAGGCTTTAATACATTAGAAAAGTGTGCATTTTTTAAAGTTGTTTCACTTCCTATTTTCTCTCTACAAAACTCCCTGAAGTTAGTATTGTTCTTGTGTTTCATCTTGCAGTTTCAGCAGAACAGAGCTTTGATTTTGCATGCCCCTCTACTGCCTGTTAAATGCAAAGAAGATGTTAGTTCGTGGGGGTACACAAATTAAATAATTAAATACATAGAATGAAATCCTTCTGGGACAAAAAAAAAAAAAGCAATATATCTAATGAGGAAGCAGTGGTGGTTGGAAATCTCTTCAGTGGGGACACAGAAATTACTTGGAAAAGGTGAGGTGAGACAGAAAGTCTGAGTAAAACCCTCCTTGCACTGACAAATAATATCACATTAGAGCGACAAATGCTGACCCTTTTGAGGTCAGTGGGAGTTTTAGCACTTAACCTTCTTTTGTAAGTAAAGTAAGGGAGAGCTGGTCCACTGGACATATGTGAGTAGTTACCTGGTCATCTCTGCTTTACTCTGTCCTCCTACAAGAGGATGCTCTTGCTTGTCATCTGCTCCAGCACCTAGGAGAGTATAGGGGTTGTAAGAACAGGTAGACACAAAAGATGCAGAGAAAGGGGGCCTGCTGCCAGTGAGTCACTGCTGGTCCCCAAGCACCATCCTCCCAGCACACGTGACAGGTTAGTGTTCGAGGACTGTAAATGGCATAGGGTTATGTGCATTAATTGCATCATAAAGTAGAGGGGCCCCAGAGGAGACCTGGTCTCAGCTGTGCTATGGCTGGGACAAACAATTAATGAGAGATCTAACAAACTCATTAGTCAGGACAGGAGTAGAGAGTATTAATCACCAGTCCTCTGTGTTTGAGACTTCAGTTTAAATATGCCCATCGTTTACACAGTCTGCAGAGTAAAGGGGAGTGGACCAGACTTTTCTGGAGTCCTGTTCCCAGTTTCAGGGACTGGCTTTTCTTTCCTTCCTGTTTACACTAACATGAGCTCTGAAACCTCCCTTTCTGCACAGAAGTCATCAAAGACATTTAAACTTGCTTTTTATCCCTAATTTCAACTTTTTTTTCTATGGTTTATGTTTTTGAAAGCTGCAGTGTTGTACATTAGATTGTGAACTATTCTGTTCCCAGTGATCTTCTCTTGATTTTATTAAGTAACTCTGTGCTGACCTTGCATAGGCAAAACTATCCTACGCATTTTTTGAGAATGTTGTTTTGGGGTCTTTAGAACAGAGATACAGTAAAGGTAATTCAAGAACCAGTTCAAGTGGTGTTGAGTCTCTGAAGCACAGTGGAGAGAGAGACTTTCTGACCCTTCAGGTTTTAAAACCTCTTGTTGGTCACTTATGAAAGATGAGCCAGGTGCAGACCTCCTTTGCTACTTGTTTAGCAAACCATAGCCCAGCCTGTGGCAACTATGTGGAAATATGGGTTCCCTGGTGTGTGGTAATGACCAGGGTCATTTCAAACAGATCTGAGCTCTGCTGGAATTGGTACAGATTTTCTGTCATCCGTAGATGTAAACTCTTGTGTCACTTACAAAAGCTGTCAAGGGCTGTTTTGGCCTTTGGGGAAGCTTTAGAGCTGGAGGATAGGGCTGCCACACCACAGGCCAGCCCTGTAGAAACACACATGGAGACTACCAAGGTTACAGGCTGTAGGTACAGCTTGATGTGCTCTCTACCTTATGGACATGAATCGTGTAGAACCAATCTGAAGAAATCCTTTCACTGCTCTGTGTGTGTGAATGTAAATGTAAATCTAAGGATCTTCCATGTCAGTCTCCAAGTGGACTGACACCCTGCAAATGGCTCGAATCAATGGCCAGAAGAAAGGAGAAAGGCACAGTGCCTCCTAGAGCCCATATTGATGCTTTTGGATTTGCTGCCATTGTTGTCTTAGCTTTGGAACGGCTTTTATTGGAGCTGTTGCCTGGATCCTGGATTTGGCATTGTTTTGTCTTCACTTATGCTGTTTTGTCTCCATTTGTCATTGGAAATGTCCAGAAATGGAAGAGGCACCCCTTTTTCAATAGTACAGGGGGCAAAGAATTTGTCTCTTTCACTTTTGGTTGGCCTTGAAATTCCTTTTAATTACTATTATCGTTAGATTCTCGCTCATATCCACTCTGTCTATTCTGCTTAAATATACTATTTCCAAACATAATAAATCTGGAAAAATGTACCCATTATTTTTCTTTCGAAGTCAAGTCCAAAAAAAATGAACCAGCAGTACAGTTCCGCTATAGCAACTGCTGATTTTGCCACTTAATTTTCTCCCCCTTCTTCCTATTTCTCTTTGTTTTCCCCCATATCTCCAGGATACATAAACTCCCTGTCAGTCTCACAGCTCTCCTCAGCTATGCAGCTGCCTGTCAAGGAATACATGGTAAAATTCCTACCATTACCCATTCCTTACACTCAGACAAGCGTTATGCCAAGATCCACAAATGTGATTTGCTTGCCTAGATTTTACCCATGCCATGAATAAGTTTGCAGTTTAAGAGGAGAAGACACAAAGCACACAAGCTGCCCTCTAGCCTAGAAAATTCTTCTAGAGCATCTCCCTCGGAAAATACCTGCATCGAGACAATCAAATATAAGTGGATTTGGAAAAATTTGTTTTCACCTAAACTTTGTCTGGATAATGCATTTACTAGAGAGCAGTTTCCTTTGTGAAAACTGTCTGAAAGTGGACTGAGATGAAAACTACTATTCCTCCTGTCCCATCTTTGTCCTAAGTGTATTGTTGAATAATATTACTAATGGAAAAGGAGAAAAAGGCTTTGTAGGTTCCTGAAAGAGTTTGAAGAAGGCAGGTCCCATCATTTTTTTCTTTGCCAATATTCAAAGAAGTGCAGGAACTGAAACATACATTATTGTCAGTATTTATTGTCAATTTTGTCAGTATTTTTGTATGTATACTCAATTACAAAACTGACACATTTCTCAGGTAGTAAGTATTTCCATTAATGTTATTTCCTTCCTCCAGGCTGAAATATTTTAGAAAAAGTTACAGATTTGACAAACAAAGCAATGAACAAAATCAAACAAGGTAATGTTTGCTTTTCCAGCAGGATGCTTTCCTAGTCGTTGTTGACACTTCTAATTTTCTTGCAATGGAGTTGTTGAGTAAACCCCTTTAAGTTCTTTCCCAGCCAGAGCCAAATCACCAAATCTCTTCATGTCTGGTGTATCTGTTTCTCAGCTCCTGATTAAGAGCTAGGGATTATGAACTAGTTATATTTAAGACTGTAATCTGTGGGGTTTTAAAGTTCCTCTTTGCCATTCCTCATTTTTGGTCTCCCTACAAAGATCTTTTAAGGGCACCTGAAATCCCATCAGACCCCAAAGGAAGAACAAAGGCAGGTGTACAGGTGTTGTGAATGCCTGGCCATTCCACTAACCTGTGGCTTTGCAGGGAGCATTATGAACACCAGTTTTAATTTTAAAATATGCTGTCGCTGTGGCACTGCTGGAAAAGGGGGGGGGGTGGGCAACAAGGAAACATTATGTCATTTTTGATAAATATCCATTGTACTTGCATGGATTCTCCTTAGTTGATATATCAAACCTTCACTAACCACAAGATAGATAAGATAATAGATACATCAGTTAAACCAAGTTGAGCTGAAGTGTCTTAGATAATAAAGCTTTGCGTAAATTCTAATTCAAGCAATTTCAGCAAAAAGCATAACAAGTAGCCAATCTGGGATAAAAATGTTTTTTATTTCAGTACCTTGTTCTTCATAACATCCTTCACAGATGCTATAATGTTATTTTAGTCTTTAGAAAAATATCTAACAACATGATTGTCTCACACCAGGCATAATCCCAGTGGAAATTAAAATTGCATGCATTTTCTCATCACTCTTTATTTAACAACTGGGAGAGTTTTAATATTTGAAACTCAGCAAGAAAATTGTCTTGAAACACAGAGATTCCTTTGGGGTAATTTCACTTTTGTTTTGTGCGAACTTTAACTGAGCAATTTTTTACAGTAATGCCGATCCATGTTTTGAATGGCAGTGAACAGGACTTTCTGTATGTACTTCTTACTTAAAAAAAGAGAAAAAATCACAAAGAACATTCTGATAAAATAATTTTAATCATCTGACCTTTTTAATAGAGATGATCTGTTTCAGATTTTGAATAATTTCTTTTAAATACCTATCACTGGGCTTAAAGGTGAACCTGAAAGTCACTGTATTCCTGCATGAAAAGCAATACAGTTGTGACACTTCTCATCGATTTTTACTTCTCTTTTTTTTTTTATTTTCTGGAAGAGAGAGGACATCTGGCATGCCCATGGCATCTGCTTGATAATGCAGTTTGCTTGACTCAGAGCAGCAGTATCCAGAAGGACAGATCATCTACAGCACGAGCTGGTTGTTTCCCTTCAACAAGTGAAGGACGAATGAATGCAATGCAAAATAACATTACAATTGGCTCTTGCAAGTGGTCATAGGAAAGTCACAGTGGATTTAGCAGTGTTGGTTGTATCAGCTGATTTCCATTAGAACTGTTTTATTTTTGCCTGTAATCATCCCTTGGGAGATAGGCTTGCTAGCAAGGCACCAAGGCTATCACCTTGTGGCTTCCTATAATCTTTATAGCTCATATCTCTTCTGCAGGTTGAAGATTCAGAGGTCAATAAGCACCTTTCAGAAAACACTCCATTCACATTCAGAGAAGGTGACTGCTGCACTGCCTTGCTCTAGGCATCATTGCTTGTTTTCATGCATTCAACATAGTAAAATTGACACTACTATCATTTTGCTTGCACTTTTGCTGTTTCCATCTTCAGCATTTCTGAGACCTGCAGGTCCCTATCAGGAAACTGAGGCTCTTCTCTGAAGTGTTTCTAGAAAAGTCAAAACAGCAATGTCCAAGGCCTCTCTTTAGGCAGAATATTACACTGGAGATGCTTTTAGTGCAACTACATTCAAACACAATTTGCTTGTCAGCTCAGATGGTTGCACACCAATACATGCTCAGATGCAATTATTTTTTTTTTTAATTTGACTCTTACTGTAATATTTTAATCCTTTTCTGTGAATTTTCATCATGATATCTTTTTCTCTCATTAAATGTCTCACAGGAATTTTGTTTTCTAATTCTTCAACTATAAAAATGATACCTCAGGCCTCTGAGTTGTTTCAGAAAACAGGCATCAAATCTACCTCTGCCCTTCAGCATCAGCAAGACCAAGCAGAAACAAAATGTACTTCACGTGCTCTTCTTCTCATTAGTCCTGTGCAGAGGAACAAGTGAGTATTTGTCAGATCAGAACATTTATCATCGAACTCTGTTTTGATGGCATGGTGAGTACCTGTTAGACTGTAAGAGAAGAGAGGTTATGAAAGATGTTTATCCTCAGACAGTTTTGCCAATCACACACCTTAGGAATCATAATAATGGTACAAATGGGCCTCAGATACTTCTGGAGTATTGGTGGACAACAGCAATTCAGTCTTGAAGAGAGTCTGTTGTAAGCAAACTTACTCCTACCTTCTGCCCAGGCAACAGGCTCTGCTAAGACAGGGGCTGATTTTGCATTCTAAACCTTTGAAATTGAGTTTAAATTGGTTGAGGCCAGCATTGTCTTTGTTCTGTTTGTGCAGAGCCCATCACAGCAAACACCAGTCTATGATCTAGTTCTAATGTGTTGTGGTGGTGTGGAAGCCTGATATCCATATCAAAAGTTAACCATTTCTTACTGAAAACCCCTGTCATCACCTTGTACATGTTTGGATTTTGGTTTATGTCAGTCATGGGTGACTCTTTGGAATGTACATAACTCTCACCAGATCATTCACTGAGGCTGCCAGTTATTTCTGTTAGCAGACCACCCTGTTAAATATTGCACCTCTCACTATCACAATCTTTCAACCCTATCAAAATCCTCGTGATAATTTCCTAGAGCTTGTTACTCCTGTATTAGCATGACTGATACAAGTATATGATTAGATTTCCCTTTTATAATCCAACCTGAACACCAGTATTTGAGGAGCAAACAGGTAATCTCATTGATTACATAAGAAGTTGCTTATGCACAAGCAGCATTTTATTTCTTATTCTCTTTCGTATTTTAACAAGGACAACCAACTTGTTTCTGCATTTTCTTGTGAGATTTTTGCCTTCTGGGTAAAGAACATCCTTTATCTCTCCTTTTCCCCTTTTCCCAGACAACCTTCTGCTCTGCTGGGAAGATGGAATGTATCGGTGATATCCCTTTCAGAAAATATATTCATCATATATCACAAGTATTGTCATTATGATGTATTAACATAATGCATCATCAGAGAGCTGTCAGGGTGAAGATTTATTACCCTAAAATAAGTAATAGTGAGACACTGAGGAATGGGTTGACAGAATTTTTGTTTATTTTTCTAAATTAAGGACTTTTAAAGTAAGTTTTAAAATCTCTTACCTTCATGAAGTAGTAGAGTTGGGAGGGTCACAGAAAAGGACTTGAATCAAAAACACCACAGAAGGCCTCATGGAATAAAAATGTAATATTCTCCCCTCCTTGTAGTTTCTATGAAGTTTGCTAAGCTTAAGTTTGCAACATAGATGAGACCTAGTGGGCAGCCAAATTCATTTTAATCAGCCTGAACTGGACTTTATTGTTTCTCCTTTAAAGAACACAGAGCCCCCAGAGCATGAAGACTTGAGCTAAAATCTAGGCAAACCAGCTTAAAATGGTCTAAAAATAATTACATTTTAGTACAAAAGGCTATTTACTTATTCAGGTGTATCTAGTGGACTTACCATAAACCTGATAAAAACACCCTGAAATCAGTGAGAGCTATTTAGCAGGTTTACACAGACTTTGGATCAAGCCCCTTCTTTGCATCATGTGGTGAAGCCATGAAACTTGGCACATTTATAGCATTGTAACATAAAGCCATCTGTGTACAAGTACAAACTTTTCCTTATTGCCAAAGTGCTTAATGTAATTACAATCAGGCTTGCTTCCCCTCTGCTCAGTTCATCCATATGCTGAGATGGATGAAAACTTGCATGGTAAAGAATCCCACAGCATCTGAGTTTGCGTGCCGCTTACAGCAGTGTGCATCGCTAACCTTGTAAATCTTAGGCATCTTTTGCATTTTAGGAACACACATAAAGTTACAGACTGTCTTACAGGAAAATTGGCAACAGAAATGTGCCAAAAAATTCAGCCTGGATTCTCTTCTTGCTAACTAACTCCACACAGCACCTGACTTGGGAGCTCAGTTGCCCTTGCTTCCCTGTGTAGTCAATGAGGAGTCGATGAGGAGTCACAGAGTTTGCATGCCCAAGATGGGAATTGCCTTCAGTAGGTGACTTTTACTCTTTGATGGCTGGAAAATGAATACAGAGGTCCTGTTTAGCTTGTTCCCTGCTGTGTTGCATTAATTCTGAGAGGTGGTAAACATCTGTAATGTAGTTGCTTCATCTCAAAATTCCATCTATGTTGACTTCAGCTGTGTTCAAATGCAATGTTATCCCATGTCATTTATTGTATCCATGCATTTCCTATATCATGATATTTGCAATCAGCTTCTTTAATACTGAAAATCACACTGGTCAGTGTAAGTTAAATACCAAGGTTGCTTATAGGTTAATGAATGCACTGTGCTTGCTGCTGACTGACGTAATTACTGATAGGTGGTACACTGAACTTGACCCTACAGCCCACAGACATGTACTTGACTTTATCAGTAGGGATGGCATATCCAAAAAGAATATTAACATTAAAAGGAAACATATGCAGTTGGATGAATTTGCAGTCACAGGGAGTAAGTTTTCAGGGAAAAAAATTGCTGAAGGCAAAAGGTAGTTTTGCCAGAGAAGTCCACAAATTTCTCTTCCTGAAGGAGAATAATGATAATCCACTTAATTTTGGCCAGTTTTAGGAAGATAGTTTACTTAATTACCTAAAATGTAGGTGTGAAATGAGTGCCAAACTTATGCAAATTACCTCTACCTGAAGTCCTTTATAAACTGTGAATATAGGAAAACCCTTTCCTCTTCCATAAACCTCAGAATGATTTAATCATGTATAGTGACACAGATACATTGGCTCAAGCCAAATTTATTTGGAGATGTTATCAGAAATGGGTATGTGCAGATGCTCATAAAGCACCTGCACTTTGCAGATGCCAAATAACCTGTTTGTGCACTTAGAGAAAGCTTTACTGGCTCTCCATTAGGTTGTGTAGGTATGTGCTTATGGTTAAAAGTGTGGTCTTCTATATGGACACTATATCTCCATCTCAAATCCAGCAGGGATTTGCTTTTCTAAACTGAGATTTAAGAAAGGCACAAATTTTGAATTGTTGTAACCAATCAAAAATGTTCGTAGCACATGCTCATGATCAACTAATCTGCTTAATGGAAGAAGGGGGGACCTGATCCTCTGTAGTGTCAGAGGGATGAGCTTGTAGGATCACCTTATGAAACATGGGAAGATTTGTGTTAGTATCTGCAGTCTGCTGATAATAGAATATTTCCTAATTTTGTGATGCCAAAAGAAAGGACTTCTGACCCATGCTGCAAGTGTTAGGAGGCAGATAAGTCTTTCATTTGAAGACTTCTACGGGATGTTATCACATATGCTAGAAATCAGAAGTTTAAGTGTTTGCGGTGCATAGATGCTGGAGTTATAAGGGGTTTGCCCAAAATCCTGCCCCCTCTGTGAGTAGAGTTTCACTCAGATTTAGTATTAGTAGTGATTGCTGCTCAGATCACCAGTTAAAGCAATCTTAAGTCGGTACATTTTAAAGGAGGTAAAACATCTTGAAGAGACCATATGAGATCTATCACAGAAAACCACTGATAACTCCACATCTTATTAGCTTCAATTAAGTATTTCCATGGGGAATCATGGAACTGTTTAAAGTCATGATGACACACACACACACACTTTGTTCCAAAGAAATAATCTGTTTTCCACATTTCCAAATAGCCAAGCTATTTTGTTATTGTTTGGTTTTTTTTTTTCCCCTGCTTTTAAGAGAAATAATTTATAAGAATTTATCTCGAGCTTGCTGCAGATTTAGAAGGAGAAAAAAGGTTTCTTCTGTCCGACTTTTGAATTATATGCATGACCAAAGATAAATATGTTTTTTATTTATAACTGTGGGATAGATGCCAAACAAAGGCTTTCATATGACACACCGCTGCTTGTAGTAGAGGAGTACTTAAAACAGTTCCAGTCAAGTCAGGGCCCAAGACTTTTCATGCAACTTCATGCAAAATGGTTAAGACCTTTCATTTATCGTTTCTTTTCTTTCCTTTTGAACATCCTCAAAGGTTAGAGGTACAGCATGCACAGAGGATGCCAGGCTTCTTCCTGTCAAGCTGAGATGGTCTGAAAACCACACTGAAACATGGGGAAACTGCAGCTACCACTGATTGCAGATGAAGGGTTTTTTTTCTTTGCAGGCCGTAGATCTCTCCTGCCCTTCCCTGCATGGTTAGTAACAGTCAGATGAAGTTTATGGATGGAGGCTGGCAAAGCAAAGGATTGGTGTGCTGTTTCGAGACTGGGATGAATCGGCTTTGACAATACTGCTGAATAGGAATACTTGTGGAGCTAATACAAACAATTTGTAATTGTCAGAGCTGAGAAGTTAAAACATGATTATAAACCGTGCCTAGGATAAGCTTATGTCAGCTTTAAATGATTTAAAAGTCTAGTGTCTGGAGCTGCATCTTGCTTGCCTGTAAAACTCCTTAAAGAAGACTTACAGAATGGTATAAGCACGTCTCTCCTTTTTTGTCTATTTATTGTGAAAAGTAATCTTTTGTTTAGCTGACAGGAGACAGGGTTTTAGGACTGATTTGAAGCAAAGACTTCCAGATAAGTCGAAAAATATGGAATTTTCCAATTTAAATAGAAGGAGACAATTTCCTGGTAACAGTAACTTTTAGAAACTACTTATTTTCTTTGTTTTATGCAAGGAGAGGCTATGAATGGTTGGGTGCTGATGCTCCTTGGGCATATGATGGTTTTGTGCTGTGCCAGGCTTGGAACTTGTTTTTTTGTGTGAATGTGAGGAAAGCCTGTAAAAGATGCAAACTTCTCTGAGAGAAGAAAAGGAGCCTAAGAAAGCATCCTCTGTTACCTAGAGCCTGCCATCATTAGGCCTGACCCTTGCTCATTATCCCCTGGTATCTGCAGCAGACAGTGACCTTTGATGACACTGCACAACAGTATGGGAAAAAAATGCCTTCCTTTAAATTTTGGCTCCTGAATGCCAAATGTAGGAGCCTCTTCCCCATGCTGTTTTCAGCCTTCCTTTATGCAAACACATGTCCAAAAAGCAACACTGTTTAGGTAATAAACAGGTTCTAACCTAGGTTCTAACTTTGCTAGAAGTAGCTCTGTCTTCCCATCCTCTGAGAGTCTGGAGTAGGCTGGAAGCAACTAATTTACCATGTAATAAGATAGGTTCCTGTTGACACAATTCAAGGGCAAAACTATTAAGTCATTAGGGGTAATGTTGTAACATTCTGATACAAAGGCACGGCCTGGGCCTTTCAGATGTACCTCTGACCTTTTGAGGATTAAGTTTCTTCGCAGTTTATTTTTGGTATTTGGAATCTTTTTTTTTTTTTTTTCTTTGGCTTCCCATGCGTTGATCTTTAGCCTTGTGCTAGTACAGCTTGTAGAGCAGCATCTGTAGTCCTGATTTGTCCCAGTTTTATCAAAGAAAGTAAGGATAGAAAAGTCAACACATTCTTAATCCCTCAACACTAAAACTGCATCATATATTCCTTGGCTCAGCACTGCCCATGTCGCATCTTGGTTTAAAGGACAGCTGGTAGAAGGAATCCAGGGAAATAGGGGTGGCTCTCAGAATTCTTCCACAAAATAGAGAAGGTGACAATTGCTTAAAACTATCTAGATGTCATTTAAATAGATCCAATATAAATGTGTCTTGCTATAGCCCTCTGATATTTTGATAAAATAACTTTTCTCAAATCTACTGGCATTGCCAGTAACCATATGAGAATTTCAACCATTGAATCCTGCAGCTCAGCACCAGGTCTGCACTTGTTTCACTTTCATTGTGTGGGCAAGGGAAGCACAATGGGACCTCAAAACTCATCCTGCGGTCATACTTGCTGTCTCTCAAGATTGGTTCACTTAAGGTCAACTTCATTTACTGCTGATATTTTTGGCTTTATGCTTTTCTTTTATGAGTCACTCTCTGAAATAAGGAGCCAAAAAATGTTCTCCCTCGGGCCTTTGCTGGATGGAGTATCCATTTGCCACCATTCTGAAGGATAACTGCTCTCCAGGTGAGAACAGCCTTGCCCACAGGTAAGCTTCATGACCTTCATTGTAACAAACCTTTTGATATTTTCAAGATGCATGAAGAAACCAAATCAAAGGACACCTCAAGCTGTTGAATAAGTCTAGTGTCTGAAACTTTTGACCAAAATGTCACATAGAACACATAGACAGGCCAAGAACTTATGTCAAGGCCTGAGTGTTGTTGCCAAAGCTAGTCACAGTAAGACATTATTTAATTAGGAAGGTTCATTTTGCAGGATGCTTTTGTTAGTTATATAGGAATGTATTCAATAATAGGGAGCATTTAACAAAAAAATTCAAGAATGTTTTAAATTTAATTTCCAATATGTTTTTAAGTGTATATTCCTTATGCATGTAGCTTGTCCTTTAGAAATGCTGGAAAGGGTTCTCCCTCTTGAGGAAGAATTAGCAGTCCATTCTTTAAAAAGAACATTTGGAAAGCAAGGAATCCAATGAGTTTATGGCAATAAGCTGTGGAAAGTTTATGGATTTTATTTTTGCATTTTTCTTATTTTATTTTTTCATTTAATCTTTTTAAATATGATGGTGATTGGGAAACGTATTTCTTGAATTTCTGTTCAATTTTATTTTTGCATTCAGTGACTTTAAATACAACAGTGATGGGGGAAAGAGAAGTTGCAGCAAAAAAAAAAAAAAAAATTCTGCTCCTAACACTGTACATGCCAGCGTAGGTCTGGAACGGATGCTCATGGCTGAATTAATAAACTCTGACTGTGGAGGTTTCAAACATGAATTCTGACAGACCCTTCACTATGACAATACTAGTGGGAGTCACAATAATATCATCTGCTGCTGAACATCGCTAGTATGTGAGCACTGTTGTGCCAAAGGTTAATATGCCAGTTTTATTTCCTTCTCTCTACAGCTATAATTTAAATGAGTTGCACACATAAGTGATGTTATATGCATAGGGTTTTGCATTAAGTTTGCTATGTCAGATTTGTTTATAAAAATCATATTTTGAACCACTTGCCCAGGGGCTCCGTTCTGGGGAGCTGCAAGCCGATTTCTTTTAAAGAGGCAGTTTTCATTTTCCATGGATTTTCAATAGAGATTTTGGAGCTCTGAACAGGGAGCTCAGTTTTAAATTCAGCACTTGCCCAGGTTTACAATTAGGTTTAATTACTTAGCAACAGAGAGTATAATCTAGTTTTACATGTGTGCCACATGACCCTTTCCATACCTTACTGGGATTGGAAGGGCCCCCTGCCTCTCTTGGGGAAAATTGCTTCCAACATTTTGGAGACCGTTTACAATGTTTTTGTTCTTATACTGCAAAGTTAACATTGCCCATAAACCTAATAGTCACACAGTAGTTAATAAGGGGCAGAAAGTTTTATAGTCTTTTCCACAGTTGTTAAAATCCTGCTACTGTAGTTTAGTCCCAGCCACACAAAACCTACCGGTTGTGAAAAATAAGATGCCCTATGTGTTGGTTTATTCTTGGAAACCAGTGGAAGAGAGGACCTTTCCTGAGCATCTAGCTGAACGTAATGAACTTGGGGATTATTTAAATTGCTTGGCTTGTAGTATAAACACTCGAGGGCTTGCCAGCAGTCTACCTTCAGGATGTGTGACTTTTCTAAAAAATCATTTGGGATTTTTTTTCTTTTCGGGATCCATTGCAATTAGTGGCACTATGGCAAAGGATGATTTATTAAATTGCCTTTCAGTTAGAGGAAATAGAAACCATTAATGATGTTGCACATGCATTTTTAGTCAGGTTCAGCAAGAATAATTTTCTAGCTGTCTTTGTCTGTTATGTAAACTAAGAATATTTCCAGGGTACTAGCTGGATCATCCTTTGGGTGCTGTAGACCTTCAGAATAGTTTTGACCTTCTCCTGCTAGAAAAGATGCTGGTATTCATGACTGCACCAGTGGAAATGAGTTACTTCTCAAAGTTAGTGAGATTTCTAGGCTCAAACATGAACTGAAATGGGCTCAGATGCAACTAGGCATTGACTGCTAGTACCTCTTGGACACACACTTACTTCTGTTCCTTTACCATGTGAACAGGGAGCAGGAAAGGCTAGAGTTGGGACAGATTTATCCCTGGAAGAAGTGGCAGGCAGGAACAGCTCTGATAAGGAACAATTCACAAATTTTTCTGAAAGGGAATTTTCCTTGCCCCTGTTATTAACTAAACACTTACATAAAAAACCCAAACAGCAACAATAAAAACTTGCAACCATTAATAATCCAGAATATTTTTCTCAGAAGGTGCCTGTTCTACTGGTACATAGAAAACTAGTATATAGTACATGGTAGTGAAGAGTGGGGGCAGAGAGGAATAAGAACAAGCTTATTTATTTCAAAATTGAGATACTATGGACATCATGAGCTCTTAAGCACAATGATACTACATGCTGTCTAAAAGAGCAGAGCTCTAATTACTTGGCTGCCATAACTGTACTTCAGTGCTTAAAATGTGATTTCCTTCAGATTTCATCTTCTGCCTGTGTTGCCTGGGATTGCAGATTGCTTTCTATTACATTTCTAAAATGCATTTTTCCACAGATTACCAGTGTGTACTTTGTTACTTATGGCTTAACATTGTTCCCCTCTGCCACCTCTGAGAAGAGGGATGTGGGTTATCTTGGATAAGCTTGGCGCTACCAACACATTGCGTTTTGCATCCTCTGAAAACTGTGTGTAGACTATGGAGTAGAATTCTGCAGGTTTGGTGCTGAATTTAGCTGGACTTTTAAATGCAGGGAACAGATAGTTTAACAATGATAGAAGGGAAGGGTGTATTGGGTTAGTGGTGGGCAGATGCTCCAAGGGGAAAAGCCCTTGAGCAGGGACAGAGCCCAAATACCATGCTATAAAAGAAGTCTAAAAAGGAAATGGTACTATTCACTCAGTAATTTCTGACCCATTACCTGACTGCACAACTGGATTAATTTTGAAGCATAGATATGGGAGTACCCTTGTAGTGATCTGTCTAAAAATACAGCACTACCATTTCTGCGCTGGTTTTTAAAGAGTGGTTGCATAAAACTTTGTCGAGATGCTTAATACACTGTGCCATGATCTCCTTGGGCTGGGAAAGTGAACTTAGCATTGCAGTGGTTGCAATGCCTTCAAGGTCTGGCATACTCAGTGCTCTGGACGTGGTTCTGCACATGTCTGAAATTCCCATAGCTGGCAGGCTGGATGCTAATGGAGTGGGAAGGGACAGGAAGTAGAAGCAGGTCCCTGCGCCTAACCCATCCCACACAGCCTGGCTTCCTTGCTACTTGGGGCTCTGCACACCTGGTCTGGTGCCAAATGCTTTCTGTTTAACCATAGGGGTAAGCCAGAACATCCTCTTTGCTGTCTTGAAGAAGCTATAGGGAAAGCAGAACTCCTTCCCTGATGTGCTCCTGGATTCCCTAAAATTCTATACAGCCCTTCAGTACAGGTCTGTCCCAAAGGTACTGACTGCTGCTGTCTGACAGGCTTTTCCTATCAAGAAGTCAAGCATTGCTCTGGAAAACAGACTTGTCTTTGTGCAGCAAGTTTGTTCTCCTTGATCCCAAAACCACTGAAATCAACAGTGTTTTGAAGTCAATTTCCACTGATTTCCATGGTCTGGAGATTAGATTTCACTGCCTTTTCAGCTCCGAGTCTCAACAATTCCTGACTGCCTCAATCTGGATCTTTTTTTTCCCTACTGCGGGATAAAAGGATGCTATTTAACATGATGAGGTCTAAATAACTGGGCACTGTGCATGGAAACTACAGCTCTATTGTCAACCCCATTTCACAGACAAGGAAGCTGTATCTGAAATCATACCTCCAAACTGCAGCAAAGCCGAGAAAAGAATCCAACTTCCGTTCTATGGATATCCTACCATAAGGAAATATTTCAGCCTCATTCTTATTTGCAAGTGTTTCCAGATATCTCCCCTTAGCCATAGTCTCTTGCAAATGCAGCTGTGAACTGGAAATGTTTCGTGTTCGTTTTCCTGTTGCGTTGCCCTTTTTTTTCATTCTTTTATTTTCCTTGTTAGTTGCAGTCATTAACAGTTTGTGAATAAATCAATTATGGGTAAAAATATACTAATAGGTAATAGAGCCTTTTTATTCTTGTGCTGACTGAGGTAGAATAGTACAGGGAAAATGCAAGGCACTGGTATTTTCAAACTGAAATGCAGTATTTTTGTTTCCAAAGCTGTGCTGAGTTACAAGCTTACAACACCCATAAGTTTGACTAAGAATTAGGCTCCTTAAAAAACAGACTGAGACCCTTCTCAGATTTTCCGTTACTGAGGAATTATCTTTAGTTCAGCAACCAGTCAGGGGAGGCAGTTAGAGAGCTATATTGTAAGTGACACTTTAGAATCGTAGGGTTTTTTTGGTATTTATCAACCGTTGTATTTTCAGCTTGAAGGTACCAATGTTTTTGTGTCACGTAATAAATTACAGAATGTTTACATGCAATTAGGTGTGTGCCTATGGAGGAGAAAACACTGGGAAACAGGATTTTCCAGAGGCAGTAGCTAGTTCAGAGGCCCAGAGCCACTGCAGTAGCTGTTGTCAGGGAGGACTGAGTGGCAGTTCTAATTACCAGTGTCTACACAGGTTTCTCATAGGAAGATACAAGCTGTCACGATCCCTTGCCAATCACATGAGAACTGACCTAGGGAGAACATCAACTGAAGGTGAGTGTACACATCCAATAAATCCAGTCCCCACTGCATTAGCTTATTTTTAGGATTGTCCTGAAAAGGCATTCAGCCTGTATCATAAAACCTTCAACTGAGCAGAAAATACACAGAATGATGATGACTTTAAATTTGGGTTCTTGCCCTCTGGGGCATGAATTCATAGTGCTTCGGATACAATTTGATAATGTACCAAGTGCTGAAGGAACGCAGAATCTCTAGATGAGTTCATAAAGACAAAGCATTTCTGCAATGTCGGTGCTCTTCTAATCAAAGGAAGCAAAATAAATTTTATTCTTAATTTTACTGCAAATGTTATACTTAACTTGCAGTGAGACCATGTTTTCTATATAAGATATTTCTCAGAAACAGAATGTTTAAAGTTAGCACATAAATTCATGCTTGCAACTGATATGCCTTTTTCTGATTTTTTTTTTTCACCTTCTTCCATTGAGTGTATTACAGACTTGTTCTTGAACATAGTTTAGACAATACATGTGTCACAAGCAATGATGAATCAAAGAAAGAAAGCATCCAGAAAGGGAAGTTAACTAGACAGGTAGGCCCTCATCAGCATCACATTCTGTTCCATAGCTACAATAACAATAATTGAGTCAGACACATGGATTTTAAGTGCCTCTTAAAGAGGAAAGTTAGGGAGAGACACTGTGGAAAGAAAATTATATACTGAAATGTGGCATCTCCGTTTTGCAGCTGCCAACCTTGCTCTGTCAGTAGCCACAGCTGTTGCCTTTTCTTCTAAACTTAGCAGGGGATGGGTAAAACTAAAGGGAACCAGGGCACGTGCTTTAGCTGATAAGGAGGTGTGGGTCCAAGTCCCTCAGTGTAATCAAGGGAAACATTTAATAAGTTTGAACTCCTTAGAGAGAGGTATTTCATTTTTGTGTTTAGAGAAGCTGACACTGGGGAGATGTGCTCCTGCCTTGTGGGTGGATTCACTCTCGGATGTTCCTCACATCCTTTCGTGCACCACTTAGGTTTCCTCAGGTTCTGCTGTTTTGCCACTTGTGCTTTGTCCATCTTGGGCAGTGCACTTGCTCACTGTCAGCTTTCCCACTGCCTGAAGGAGAATATTTGTCAAAAGAGGGAGGAAATCTGCTCTCTCATTCTGCCGCTGATTGAAATTGGGCTTTTAGCATGTGGTCCTCAACACTAAAGTCAGACCTGGTGGATTTCAAATCTGGAGTGATGAAAAGTACGGGCTTGTTATATCAGAACTTGATGTCACTCATAGCAGTTTTCAGCAAAGAGTCTTGCAATACTCTCACTGAATTTGTGTGGATATTTGTTTTGGGGTTTTTTCAAGTGTAAGCTTTGCACAGCATGAGTCTAAGTATGAATATTTACTTCCTTTTTTTCCCCATCCTTGAGTTGCAGAAGAAAACATGGAGATAAGACCTACCATTCAAAATGAAACACAAAGACTGAAATGAATAGTGCACCATTTGTGATTTACTTTTTTCAGTTTTGAGTTTTGTTTTTTTTTAAATTTGGTCTTATTCTTAAAAGCCAATTCTCTACTCTTTGATCTGCTGCCTTAGAATTTTTGACTGCTTTATCTTTCCATGTGACAGTCACCTACCAGTGATGATTTGGGGAGGTGAACAAAATGCTGATGTAGATAACGGAAGACATGATCCTTCCCCCCATTCACAATAGTCTGAAGTACTCTGGACCCTGGCATAAGGTCGTGAAGGGTGTTTATGGTGCAGAGTTCTGCTGATGTAGCACAAGAAGGCTCTCTGAGGTCGCCAAACCTGGTGGGGTTTTGACCTATAAGAAACAGTTCTGGGGCAGAGTTACCTGCTGAATGTCCTTCAGCTCAAAGGGGTGCAGCTGGCTCGTTCCAACACAGAAGATGGGAGTGCTTTAATATGAGGTGTGGATAATCAGGAGAGAAGTGGGAATATGACTGGCTGACAATAGAGATACAGCCTACACATCCTATGGGTGAACTTCACTGGGGGATAAAATCTTCTCTGCACCAAGCAGGAAAATGCATGTTGATGGTGAGCCACTGTATGAGCCACTAACTGTGAAGGGAAGAAGGTCCTAAGGAAATAGAGGAAATGTGGATGTTTGTGTCATATGCAGAAAATTTGGCCTGGCCTGCATGCCAGATGATATCCTTGCATCTGGTGAAGCTGAAGATGCTGAGAGCAAGGATTGGAGGAAGGGGACCATACCCCAGTTAGATCCATGCACAATATGTAGTTGAACAAAATAAAATATATCTTGAAAAATGATTGATGAAGACGAGAGCTCATAACTCCTGGGGTAATTTTGTCACTTTTATCTTCAGGGTGGAGATCACTACATGCCAGGCTGCATTCCTTCATAGCATCTGAATCATTCTTATTGTCTCCACAAGCTGAAAATGAGAAACAGACTGGCAGGAAAGTTAAAATTTTCAAGGTGGATAGAGCAGAGAACAGCCTTATTTGTTTTGGTTTGGGGTTTTGTTTTTAAGATTAAAAGTTCCTGTTGCATTTTTGCAGACAATAATACACTGGATTTTATGATTCCTCTATTTAAAACAAAAGTATGGTTTCCTAGATTTTAAAGAGAAATAAGAGCACCTGAATAAAAGCGCTTACTTCAGTGCTGTCTATATCCATCCTGGCTTTCCGTGAGATGCACGAGGGAGAAATATTTCCAAGGCACCAGTGGTTGCCATATCCTGTATGCAAAAAGATTCCATAAATGTCTGAAAACAGATGGAATGCAACTTTGGAGGAATAAATGGATTTTTAATTTTCTGAACATTTTGGATTCCATCTGGTTGAAGTAACTAAGTGACCTACTAGAATACTTTTACCTTTCATGTATAATAGATAGAAATACAGCTTGCATTGCTATTGACTGACACATTCCCCCTTAATAAATGGGGTTTACTTGCTCATACATTTGATTATTTTTAACTCTTTTGCCTGTGTGTCAGGGGACACCTGATGCACCTCTTCCTGCATGTCAGATCTAGATGTTGGCCGTCTCTCATGATTTGTCCTTGCAGCTGGTAAGGAGGAGCTCTAAACCACCTGCCTAAGCCCACCTGTCAGTAGTGGGAGCCTAAAGAGATAACACACCTTAGACTTATCGTGGGAGCCTAAAGAGATAACACACCTTAGACTTATCTAATTTTTTTTTTTTTTTTGGCTGCAAGCATTGGCACATGGCAAAAAGAAAAATAAAATGCTCTTAATTTCCTGTCTTGCTTAAAGGGAAAGAGTAAGAATGAGTAGAGGCTTTTTGTAGAGGTACTAATGAGGTAGATTATTTTCTGTTTACTGTTTTTTGTTACTGTTATTAGAATGTTGTTAAATGAATAAGAGTAAATACATGTGTGTGTTTTAAACAGGAAATGAGCATTTCTCTATGAATAGAAAATACAGGCAACTTGAACTCACAAGAAAGAAGTCATGAAGTATATTACTTTGTATAAAAAATGGAAGACCTAAGTTTATAGAAAAGACACCATATTTGTGCCTTTCACTTTTTACCTTTCCCTGCCTCAGTAAAAGGTAAAACCCAAGTCTTTTCACTCCCCTTGAGAGAGAAAATGAGGCTTTTAAATCACTGATTTTAAGCCCATACTTAAAGTTGCACAACTTATGAGGCTGATTATTTATGATTTCCATATTACCATTCAGAAAATTGTACTGAGAATAAGCATTTCCATGCAGATAAGTTCATAAGCAATAGTTAGTAAGATATTGACAATGTGTTTGGTATTAGTTTTCATATTTTTTGGCACTTGGGAACATTTCTCAGGGTTCTTGCTATGAATATGGATAAACATTCCAAAGAATGGAGAATAACAGCCCTCTTTTTTTTTTTCTAAGGGATCGTAGTGAGACTCTTTTCCCTTTCTGGAAGCAAGTATATTTGTGTTTCATTAAAAGCTGTTGCATTTTAGGATCACAAGTTTCAGTCTAGCACAAAGCCTGAAATATTGAAAGATTTCCCTTTTGCCTGACACGTTATTGCTATGTGAAAAAAGTGTGTTTGCAAGGTCCTTAATAGGACAAAATATAGCATTTCCACTGCAAATAACTTTCATGTAAAACTCTGGTCACCATAACCCCATAATTCAAAGTAGGCTTTTAGGCTTTCTCCCTGAAATTTGTGATTATGAACTTCTGAGGGCTGGCAAGAACACGCACTGATGCAGCCAGCAAAACTCCAGACACGGCGCAGTCGTGTTTTGAGTGTCTTTTGCTGGGATCCGGGAATAAGCTTGCCTTGTATGGCATTGAGACAATTGGATTCTCTTTTGCATTATACACTTATATAATTACATTACTGTCTCTGAAGCCTTTTTGCCCCCATAAATGATTAAAACTCTTGTTGCACAAAGACTTGGGAGACACATGTAAAACTCCTTATACAGAATGTAAGCGGCTGAAAGACCCACCGGCTGCCAGCATTGAGGATTTGCTGTTTCGTGATTTTTCTGAGAGTTTAGAGTGTTCTAAAGAGAAGTCTGTATCCTGCTAATAGTACTGATCACATGTTCTCTCGTTTGTATAATTGAGAAAATTAACAATATAATGAAAACAGCTCCATCTAAATAAGTTCTCTATCCACAGTTAATAAAATAGTATCTACCCTCAGAGACCTGGAATTTCTCTGCAAATGCTTTTAGTTAAACAAAGCATTTTGTGTACCTACAATGTGATATTTATTTTTTCATTATTCATGAAACAACTTTAATGTCACTGCTGATTTTCCTGGTAGGATGTTCAGCTCCAGCATACCAGAGCTCATGCTGAGTTGTAGCTGAAGATGTCATTCACAATAAACATGAGCTGCTGTGACAATACGATGGCAGAAGGTGAAGAATCTCTTTCCTTGTGCAAGGGCGTGCATGTGTTTCTCTCTGTGTGCGAGAGAAGGAAAGAGGTTTGATTGTGTTTACAAGATTCATCTGTGGCACAGCAGGTAGTAGTCACATTGTAATATTCACCTTAACACAGATAATTTGATTTTCTACCTGGTTATCATGCATTTAGACATAACGATACGTGAAAATACATGCTTTAGAAGTGCATTTTAAACAAGGTTGCACACTTTAAGTGGGAATATATTAGAGGTAAGCATTGATTTTTGCAATTCCTGGAAAACATTCTTCAGTGTATGTTACAAAATTACTAGAAGGAAAGCAAATTCTAGTGGATGAGTCTCACGGACTGCTAGCATTTCTGGGCTGAACTCAACAGGATGGGCCTCCCCAAATTTGACATCTCTAAAACTGTACAAGTTTCTCCCCTTTGAGAGCTTCGGGTGCTAATGGAATCTCACTTCTTGGTTTCAGGTTGTCTTCTGACTGGCAAATAAAGAGTCAAAAAGTTCTGTGGCCTTTCTGCCCTTTACACTGCAAGGAAGACAAACAGCCTGGTCATAGGACGAATGTTGTCTTGGGTCACCATCAAGATCCTGACCTGCCTAACTGATGTGACACAAGGAAAGAGGTATGTTGATGTTTGTCAAGAGCAGAGTCTCATTACTGTGTCATGGAGTAGCCTAAGAGATAAGGGGATCTATCAGCAGTTTAATCATAGTCGTAACACACTCATCTTCGTACAAGACAAAAAGGGATCTGCTGTTTGCACCTTGAGATTTCAAGCTCGATTTAAAGCTAAAGACTGTGGACGTGGTTGGGCATGATTTTTGTGAATCACCTACAGCACATTCACACAAACAAAAGCAGGAATAATTCTCCTGAAGTCGATAGAGTTGAGCGTGTTTATACGAATGGGGCTTTTGGACCAAATCCAGTTGGAGTCTTTGCAGTATAACACCTCTGAATCTTCAGAGGTTTTCTTAGAGTCATTAATATTGAGGCTGTATGTACCCAAGGTAATTATCCATTACTGCTTGAGCCTGGCCCAGGAATTGTTTCACGACATGTTGCCTCATTAGTATAATATAATGGAAAAAAACCCAGAAACAAACTAGAAATGAGGAAAATAAGGTTGCTAAAAGGAGAAGAGTGTGAGGAAAACAAACACAGTGGGGTGAGGTCCTCTGATGGTGTAAATCAGTATCACCTTCTGTGAGGCTCTGCCAATTTACACCCTGTGATGCTCTGGCCCATGATTATTAGGAAAGTATGTTGTTGATATGCTCTATAATGGCTTCCATTACCAGCCCATGCTAAAAGAAGCAGCTGGTGAAAGTTATGTTTATGTTCCACAGATGGATCAGCAATGGCAGACACATAGCTCTGTGTCTGGTAAACAGGTGTTTTACTTTATATTTGCTAGCTAGCCAGAAGTCAGATTCTTGGTGAGGGGTATAGGCAAAGGAGATCAATTTAGTTGTTGAAAAGAAAAAAGCAATGCTTTTTGGTTGCACTTTATTTTCTTATATAGTGAGTAGTGTCCTGAAACCCATCCTGCCTTTTATCAGCATAATCCAAGTCACTGGGGGTAAAAAATTGTCAGAGGAGCAAAACCACCAAAACTTATATCCAAATGACGCTGTCTCATCTCCATCCTTAACTTGCCCATTTTCAGCAGGAAAAAGGGAGCACTTTGGTTTCAGACAAAGTAAAAGGTGTCTACAATAGAGTCATAACTTCCCACACCAGAGGAGCAACTTTGCCAGTTGCTGAAGTGCAGAACAGAACTAACTGAAATTATAGCAGAGTTTAGCTATGCCCTTTGTGGGAGGTGGAAATATAATCCTCATTTTAATAAGTAACATTTTGCAAACCAATTCTGACTCCTGTAAATTTAATGCTTACACAGCCAGTGGAGAAGAACAATTGCTTTTCAGCTTACTCAAAATTAACCATTTATTTTGATTGTGTTTATTCTTTTCTGATTGCCCAGAAAACCAAAAAGTGGCTTGGATTTTTTCTGGTCTCTGAATGGCAGATGCTTCTAGATGGCAAAATGGCAACATGTAAATTCCTGGGTGAATATCATTTGGGCCAAAATTCCTTAAACACTGAGGGTTTGGGAGAATGTTCACAAATACCCAGTAGTAAGCTGAATATTCATTAATAACTAATATTATGACTCTGTGAATCATAGTGATCCAGATTCAGCACTTCTAGTTGCAAATCAGATCATCTGATTCTTTGACCAGCTCTAGGGAAAGCTCCTTAGTGTGTAATGCAAAGAAGTAGCCTAAGGGAAGAGAGCAGGCTGGCATCATTTGCCTAAAACTTGCCCACACTACAACTGGGTGTTGATCCTTCTGGTTAAATGCATCCTCCTGAGTCCTTGAAACCAGTGGCCAGGGCAGGCACAAGTAATTCTCCAAGACGAGAGGTTACCCAGGGAGTGAAAAGAGCAGCTGGGACGGCTGAAGAACCTGGGGTAGTTCTGAAGAGATGTTCACCCTCAGTGTCGTTAACTCGTTATCCCTCCTGTTTTATTGAAACCAAACTGCTCGAAGGGGCAGGTTCGGAATTGGCGTGTTGTGTCGGGGAGGTGGCTGATGGAATGAAGTGTGAGTAGCGCCTGGTTCTGAGCTTCTGTTGCAGATATATAATATATGAAGGAATAGCGAGAGCAGCAGGTGTTGTCGAAATTTATGGGTGAGCAGCAAGCCCAGGCAGCAGCCCCACAGGAAGAGCAGTGACAGTTACTGCAGCAGATGGTCTCAAGAATTATGAATGTGGGGACCCATCCCCAGCTGCCCCTATAACTCGGTTCTTCTTGAGCAGGAACCAACAAGTTGTTGGCTCCAGAGTCTACAGAGTCAAGCTGAGCAGCAAGACTGGTGTGGTCAGGGCAACCAGCCACTCCAGCTCCATGCTGGACCAGCCTGACCAGAGCTGTAAATATTGATCTTCCAGCAGTGGTGCTGCTGCCGGCTATGAGAGGTACATCTTGAACCAGTTGGGAATCCCAGAATAGAAGTACTGATAAAGGCTCATGGAGGAATTTAACTACCCAGACATCTGTTGAGTAACAAATACAGCTGAACATGCATCATCGCAGAGGTTCCTAAATTATAGTGAAGACAACTTTATGATCCAGAAAGTAGAGACTCCTGAGGAGAAACCATCCTGGATCTACAGGAGTATATTAATGAAATTTGCAGATGAAACTTTGCAAGTGCATTAAAAATACAGAAGTACTATGTCTAAGGATTGACTTTAGCAGGGTATCATATGTGTTTAGAATGGACTGTCTCCCTCATCTGCTTATTAATTTTTACTGTCTCACAAGTAAACAAAAGTTCAAGCCTACCTTTCCCTGTCTTTAATCCTATTTGCATCATCCATGCGTGCCAGACATTTGAGATCTGCAGACTCGTAACTAATATACTTTGCAAACATCTCTCTTGGACAACACAGCTCATGAGAGAGACCCAGAGAACTACAAAAATTGATAGATGATAGCACTATGCCATTTGCCTTCAAAAATGCAAGTGCATACCTTTGCAGAAAACAAATCATTTGAAACAAATGTTGAAGAGGATGAGGAATCTTAAGAAGCAGAAATATTGAAAAGATAATAATGAACAGCAAATAAGGCAGGAGTTTTCAATAAGGCACAATAGCAAGGGAGGCCTATAAAATTTTGGAGTACAAACAAAGAGATATTACATCACAGGGTAAAGTTCAAATAAGGCTTTTTTTCCTTTTTGGTTTCAGGAGATATAAAGTGGGCTAACACATTGAAATGAGAAGCAAAAAGATTGCACTGATTATAATGATGAGCTGACAGTAGGACTTCTGAATTTTTGAAATATCTTCTAGAAGTTTTGATTTATAACAGCACTTCATGGAAAAAGAAAAGGAAACACAACAAAAAGACCACAAAACCTGATTTTTATCCTGAAACAAGGGAATCTCTTAAAATTTCTCTCATAAATCATCTAATCTTTGCAATCCTCAAAGAAAAAGCAGCCCTAAATGAATCCTGTTTCATTCCTCAGATTCAATACAGGGCTAATGCCAATTTTACTCTCTAATGATTCATTTTGTTACATCTGGAGAATGTGTCTTTCAAAAATTTAGGGGGAAAAAAACCCCTACTTACTTTCTTGCCAAGTTTTAATTTGATGCATCCATTTCTCTATTACAGTTCTGTCCCAAAGTTTATTGTCTCAAACACTATGCAGCAAACCCTTTTTTGTTACCTTCCTGAAGGTAACAGTTCAATTTACACTTGTAATAGCAAGGTATGGTCGTGTCAGCAGGATGGCAACCTTAGTATTCTTCCTGCTAAAATCCTGTTCGTTAGCTTTATGATATAATATGCCTGTGCTAGAAATATTTCCAGAAAAGAACAAAACTTTACTCTTGTCCGCATTAATCCTGATGTCTGCTATGGGTCACATAGAGAAAGAAATCTACCTGCAAAAGTTTTTCCAATTCACCATTGTATTAAAACTATTATCAAATAGTTCCACTCCACCCAATTAAAGGCTTTCTCATCATCTAATGGTAATAACATTCATTTCTTGAGCCTTTGCTTGTTAGAAGATTTTGGACTCCCCAAAGCATCACCTAAAAGGTCACTGAGGGGTCAAGGAGTGTTCAGCTCTGTGATGAGAAAGAACCAAAAGCTCCTTTTAATCTTAATATTCAACTTCAGTGCACACACACAGACACACACACAAGAAAGAATAAATATTCTCAGGAAGACTGATCCCAGTCCAGGCACAAGCAATAGTGGAAGACTTTTTTTGGTCAAAGGTGCAATATAAGAACTACCTTTGCAAGCAAAGAATTTGGAAGGAGATGAAAAAATGAATGAGACTCCCTCTCTGGTTATTACTTCTTTCTGAATTCCAGTTCAAATTGGACTCAGACAAAGAAGATAGAAGACAAAAAGATAGCAGCAGTGATATACAAACCTCCACTAAGGAACTCCTTTTATGTGTCCAGGGAGCCCTTCTAAAGAAAGCCCAAAAACACACGCCTGAAGGCTCTGCTTGCTTCAGGCTGGATGGATTTGCTTGATGACTCTTGCTCAAAGTTAACTTGCAGTCTACAAGACCAGTCTCATAATAAGGGACAGAAATAAAACCTGAAGGTAAAAAAAAAAAAGGGCAACAGAATCTCTATCAACTTGAAGCTTAAATTTTTCTGTCTGCTGCACCTGAGCTGGTGTACACAGTCACTGAACTGAGTCTATTCAGGGTTTCAACACTGCAGTAGAAGCAAAGAACACAAAGAAAAGTCACTTGTGGATCCCAGTTTCTATGAGGGAAGGTATAAAAGGCTCTGAACTGTCCCTGAGCAAGGTTATTAACTTGAAAAATACTTAGCTGAAACTCTTTCCTGGTGCATTGACTCATGCCCTCCACTTCAGCAAAGCCAGATTACAGTGATTTGCCAATGATTTTGTGGCTGCAAAATGCAGGAAGGTATTTTAATTGCATTTTCCCCTGTGATCAGTTCTGTTGCCATATTCTGTGGTTGAAAACTTATTGGAATGTTTTAAATAGAACAAAGGCTTGGTCGGCTATTCTGCACCGTTGCCCTTCCTCTTTTCCATCCAAAATGGTCCAGGTTGTTTGGATGGAAATTCTACTTTTATCTAAAAGGCTTTTCACCTAGAAAGCGACTGCAGATGAACAGTGCTGACAGGAACTCTTCATAATCACTGACTGGGCTTTTCTGACTCAGTGCACATTTCCCAAAGGAAATACCCTGAGAAATTTTTTTCAAGCTTTGAAATGGAGTGGTGTGAACTGACTCGGTGCCATCAATGTGCTGATTTACCCCAGCTAAAGTTCCTGAGTTGCACAAAAACAAACGAAAAAATCCCCGTATATTATATGGGAATCAGCTGTTTAGTAGTCAGCAGGATCCAGATTCTAGTGGTTTTACTCCCACAAAAGTCAGGGAAAAAATGTTTTTATCACATTTTGCCTTGTGATGAGCTTTGAGGCTCTTTCCAGTGGGTGAAATTCCAACTCAGTCTTAATTGCATTAGTACAGAGAGGGCTAGAGCACTTGCTCTCTTCTTGCTCTTCACTCATGTATACTCACCTTGATTAGTAAGAGTATCTAGAATTTGCCTCGTTCACCTTAATGATGCATGAGGTGCAGAGATGGTGATCCCCAGGTCCCTGAACAGCCTCAAAAGAGACATAGCCTCTTCACTCCCCTGAATTACCTGGTGGAGCAGTTTACCTACTTCTGTCAAGTAAGACCAGCCCTTCTGCTATCTGCCTGAGGTCGACACCACCTCCTACAAAGTCACGAAGTATCGAATAGCATTTCCCATGAAAGGTTTGTGTGGAAGCAGGACCAGGATTTCTGCGGATGAGGAGAAGAGGGGTGGAAGCACGAGCTGATTAAGTCCCTTGGATAGATTGGATCTAGTTCCTATCTTGTGCTAATCCACCCCAGACTCCTGGCAGTAAGATACAAAGCAGCATAAAGCAGATAACAGGAGAAGGTAGAAGGGGCTGGTCAGGGATGTTTGTAAATAATCTGGAACCTGGGATCTGCAGCCTGCTTGGTTATGGTTTTGTGAAACACAATAACAGCATAAAATGAAAGCAGGCTGTGCAATGAAAACAAGAGGAATGCCATCACCCAGGTTGGCTTGTACTGCAAACCACCCTGGTCAATCATCCGAGATGAATGGAGGTATCCGCTGAATAACCTCACTTTGCAACTTTTATGTGAAGGTTTGATAAATGAAGTCAGGGAGAGGTACAAGAAAGTGATTAAAACCAGCCTGTGCAAAAGGCAACGATAACCTCCCTGGGCTTTAAACTTTTTTCTCCTTCTGCCTGAGTTTGTTGGATAATTAACCCTTTCGTCCTTCGGTCTCTGTACGCAAACAGTTGTATATTCCTACAAAGCAGCTGCCTCTTGACAGGCAATTTGTCACCGGTAATAAATTGGACCCAGTGGCAAGGCCAGCCACTTCCAACGGGGATGTGTACAGCCAGGTACTGTGATCTGGAGTTTCCTCGTGGCCTCACTGTAGCAGAAGATTTCTTCCAAAGTTTATCTCCCTCATTTCTTATCTCTGGGCTCTCTAAGATGCCCGGCAGCTCTCTTAGGCAGCTCTTTTTAGGCACCTTCTTGGAGGAACATGCCCCAGGCCATGCTGGCCAAATAATTTTAGGGGATGGTAGTCTGTTGTCGTGGAGAGCTTGAATGGGATGCTACTGTTATTGAAGCAAAAGGGAATTCTGGTGTTACTGACAGGCAGAGGTCAGGGTTTCTCTTTATGGACCTGGAACTGTCATCTGTCATGGTTGGTGGTAAAATTCATTACTGACTTGGAGGATGGCTTGAGCATGCAGAGAAGAATTTTGCCCGCACATGGCATAGTTGGAGATCAAAAGAGTTCCTACCCCTAGGAATAGTCCGTTCTGCTCCTAGGTGCTTGCTTGGGTTAAAAAAAAGGGACTAGAAAAAGGGTCACACAAGGAGACCCTTGCCCAAATGTGGTCAGAGGCAGCTACTTTCAGGTTAGTTGCTTTTTTTTTGGTCTGTCCAACTGCATCGGGATACCAAATCAGGCACTTATGGAAAAGCATCAGTTGAGAGTCTGAGATGGGCTCTCAGGTGAAGATCTAGAAGACAGCACTGAAAAAATACAGAGAACATTCCTGGAATGTCAGAGAAATAAGCTTTTCTAGGGGGGAACCCCCTAGACCTATCCCAAAGAATGGCATCAGCATCACTGCCTCTATTGAATAAAGCTCTTTAAACCCTTACTGAGAAGCAAAATCTTGGCTGAGAAATGTCAACAGAGCTTTTACAACAGCCTGAAAATTAATTGTCCTCTGAAATGGCAGTCCTCAATTTAGGCTTAATCTCTCTTGCATTACTCAGGTAGCTATTGTGAAGTATCACCCCGCTTGCTGCTCTCGCTGACAGTTTCTATATCCCTTCACCACGCCCACTGGAAGGAAAACAATCACATAAATCCCTCTTGCAGGGCATGCTCCAACTCGTTTCTTATTGTGGGGCAAATTTATGGTCGCATTTACTATGTAATCTTTAAAGGGGACTGGCTGGTGGTTGAAGGTCTAAAATTACAGATGACCTGCGTGTAAGCAAAAGTGGATTTGTTAAAAAATCTGTATATAAGGGAGGAGGGAAGGGGGTAAGAGAGGAGAGCTAGATGTTCCCTGTGCAGTTTATGACCTTTCCGAAAAAAAAAAGGAAAAAAAAAAAAATAATCCAACCTTCAAGAAAGGTAGAAAAGCAATTTTCATTCCGTGTTTCTAAATATCTGTTTATCCCACTGCCATGATGTGAGCATGCCCAGTTGGGATGATTTAGCACTCTGCTGATGACTACCAATGGAAGGACTTCATGTGAAAAGGTAGTCTGCCACGGCTAATGGGCTCTTGTTTCAAAGGGATGCTGTGTATACATTACTAGTGTATGGAGAAGGTGCAGAAAGGCCTCAGCAGACATTAGGAATGGAGTGTTGTTGATGATGAAAAGGCACTTTGCTGTTGAGGGAATGGTGGGAGAGAAAAGGCGTATCTGTCTTTTTGATTAGAAATGCATGCTTCCTTTCATCATCTGAGCTGAAAAATTGGCTTCTGCTCTTGGTTTATGAAACCATTTTTCTTTTCCCTTCCTTCCCAGGTTTGCAAACTCTTTAATAAATTAGTTACTGTGAGGTGCATGGGTGCAACAATCACCTTAGAGGCTTTTCCCAAATGCATCTTTAATATTTTATAAGTATTTAAATAGATTTATTCAATGTGAACAGCCTGATTTATTAACACTGGCACTCTGGCATGGAAAGGGGGTTCAATACAAATTATGTTGTGTCAGAAATTTTTAGCAGCTAGATCTCAATTTACCAATGGATTCTTGGAAGTCAGGAAATAATAGGACCCACCCCATGTTAATATTTAATCAGGCTTTGGTGCCAGATAGGAGAAGCTGTCGAATGAAGGAGATGCAATGAGGGGAGCCCTGTATTACATTAAAACATACATCATGTGAGTTCACTTCTTAGATGGGGAGGGGAGAAGCAGGTCAGTTATTATGGTAAGTGAGAGGCTCAGACCTGCCACTGAATAAAGATGCTTTGTCAGGCTCTGAGAGCTCACCAGATGAAGTTAAAGTCTCGCTGAAGACATATGAGGGAAACCTGACTGACTGGGTGTGAAATTTGTTTCCCTTTTGGTGTCCCAGGGTGCACAAGGATGCACAGCTTTCCTTGTGCATACTGAGAAAAGAATGTATTAAAAAGTTCTGAACCTGACAGGACTGCAGAGCTGCTTTCTAAAGCACTTTGTAATGATGCAGTGAAATGGGTGCTACCAAACCCAATACTGTCCTACCTAACTTGCGTACCAAGGGGCAGGGGAAGGGTGGGTTTATGGTCTCTGGAGGTCAGCACTCTGTAGGTTACTGGCTTGAATTTCCCCAAGTTAATTTCCACTCTGAAGTGCCACATAAAGCTATTTTTATTTAGCCCTCATAAAAACTAATTGGTTTTATTTCTGTGTGGAAACACCAAACCTCTTTCTTAATGAAGACTTTGGATATAAATTTAAAATGTGAGGAAGCTCAGAAACAAAGTTTTCCACAGCAATGTTCACTCACTTGAGCAGAGCAGATGAACATAAGGGCATGATTGCAAAATAGCTCTGCATATCAGCAGGGCTTTCCTAAATCACTGCACCCAGTGTGGAGCAATTCAGACGAGTTAGGGGTCTGCTCAAAAACTGGCAATGTGTCTTTTCTGCTGAGTACCAGTGACACAGCCTCCCCAGCTGACCCCACAAGGCAGGGGCTCAACAGGTGAATGCAGAGCAAAGAAGAAAGCGTCAGTCAGCCACAGTAGGACCAATGCTGGATAAGGAGGAGAAAGGGGGACATCTTGAGTGCCACAGATATTTTCCTGGAGTATTTCAAGATGACCCAGTTGTCATTCTGATGAAGAAACACTCCAGTGGTCAAGACTACCTAGCCATAATTGCAGGTTCATGTGCAAGGTTGAGTTCTTTGGAGGCTGTAGACTGGAGTACTGTGGTAGAAATGCCTGCAATAACACTGCTGTACATTAGCTGAAATACTGGCCTGTAGCTGAAGTCCTGGTGGCAGTGAACTGGTCTTCTGGCAGGAACTTTATGAATTTCCTTTTCTCATTTAATTATGCTTATTTCTATCCTTTTCAGCATTTTATGTTTTTAGTTTCCCTGTGTGCTTGCTTTATTTAAAGAGACAAGGAACTGCTATACCTTTGCTATGCTAATATTAAGAAAATTAGATGATACTTCAGGATGATGACTGAGTCAAGACAAGAGTCTACTTCATACATCTCATTCTGCCTAAGTTTGCTTGCACTGGTTAGTTGTAAAGTTGTATTACCAGGGAAAACCACTTAGTTTGTTCTGTGATTGTTGTCTGTTCCTGTTGGTATCTTTAAGATGAATATTTGGAGGGGGGACATAAAAGGAGGAACAGAGCATAACACTATGTGTGTTTTCTTTAAGCTGTTTATGGTTAAGTTGAATTTGCTCTGCTTTCCTGCCTCTTAGCACAGCTATGCTATGCACAGTTTTACCTATGCTTTGGTGGGGAGGAAGATGTCTTTCTGCTTTATCTTGTTAGCCTGTAGCTGATCTACTGTTCAGGTTATCATTTGCTTCTTACATGGTGAAAAAAAAAACACAAACAAACAAAAAAACAAAAACAAAAAAGCATGCCACAAAGTTAACTTCTAAATTCACAGATTTTCTTTTTCAAACTACTGCAATTTTTAACATTTAATCTCGACATTCTTAGGCCTGTCAGCCTGACCTCGGTGCCTGGCAGAGGTATGGAGCAGATCATCCTGAGTGCAATCACACAGCAGCTACAGGATGGACAAGGGATCAGACCCAGCCAACATGGGTTTAGGAAGGGCAGATCCTGTTTGACCAACCTGATCTCCTTTTAAGATCAGGTGACCCACCTGGTAGATGAGGGAAAGGCTGTGGATGTGGTCTGACTGGACTTCAGCAAAGCCTTTGACACTGTCTCCCATAATATACTCCTGGAAAAGCTGGCAGCCCATGGCTTGGACAGGGGCACTCTGTGCTGGGTCAGGAACTGGCTCGAGGGCCAGGGCTGACTCCAATGGAATGAAGTTCAACAAGGCCAAGTGCCGGGTCCTGCACTTTGGCCGCA
>NW_020955234.1:757823-759963 GCF_003031625.1 Empidonax traillii
AGAGCAACGAGGCTGGTGAAGGGACTTGAGCACAAGTCCTATGAGGAGAGGCTGAGGGAGCTGGGGTTGTTTAGTCTGGAGAAGAGAAGGCTTAGAGGTGACCTCATCACTCTCTTCAACTACCTGAAGGGAGGTTATAGCCAGGTGGGGGTTGGTCTCTTCTCCCAGGCAACCAACAAGAGGACAAGGGGACATGGGCTCAAACTCTGCCAGGGGAGGTTTAGGTTAGATGTTAGGAAGAAATTCATTACAGAGAGGGTAATCAAGCATTGGAACGGCCTACCCAGAGAGGTGGTGGATTCACCATCCCTGGAGGTTTTTATAAAGAGATTGGATGTGACCATTAGTGCCATGCTATAGAAATTGGAGTTGGATCAGGGGTTGGACTTGATGATCTTGGAGGTCTTTTCCAACCCAATCTATTCTATGATTCTATGATTCTATGACATATTAAATCTTCAGTGTGGCACATTATGTCCAAGCAAGGTGACATTTTTGCTCGGCATTTTGATACAGTCACAAGCAAAGAAGATTCTATTACTTTTATCTTAGGAGAAGAATATCATCATCTACTCCAAACTCAAATATGTACGAGTAGGTTTTCCCTCAAGTTTTTTCAAGTTAGGAATAGATGGGAAAGAAGAAGAGGAGAGAACATGAGAAGGAACAGAGCAAGTTTCACAATTTATAGAATCATATAGTCATAAAGTGTTAAGGGGTTGGAATGGACCTTAAAGATCATCTAGTCCCAACCCCACCTGCCACAGACAGGGACACCTCCCACTTGACCAGGTTGCTCAAGGCCTTATCCAACATAGCTTTGAGCACTGCCAGGGCTGGGACATCCATAACCTCCCTGGGCAACCTGTATATATACATATATAAGTATACATATATTATTCTCCTAAAAGTTTAACTCAAATATATGAAGTGTAACTATCAATATCAGGGAAAATATTAGGGAAAATTATTGTTACAAAACATTGCAGGGAGTTCAAGGAAGCGGTGCAAGTTTTTCAGCTAAGTCTCACTATTCAGAAGTTCGTCTGGATTTATGAATAATTTGACCAGCTAGAAATATATCCTGAAAGCACTGAAATTCCAGTCCCTTCTTCCCAAAGGACACAGCAATTAATACAGATGAACAGCTTCTGCAGTCTTTCACCGCAGAAATGGTCTTGCTCTGGTCTTTAGGACAGTTACAAAGTTCTACTTTCTCCGCCAGTGAGGCCAGAGTGGTTATCTTAGAAATCTGAATGTGATTTTAATTATAGCTTTTATTATTGGAGCAGCTGTAACCAAGATTGTAACAGTCAATTATACATGGAGCTTTATTGGCAAAGGGTGTTTAATATTAAACAATCATTGCTAACCGTGAACATACCTGATATAATAATGAACTTTATTTGAAAGATCAGCATGAGATAAAGGAGTTAAATTTAGCTGTACAGTCTGTAACAATAACATGAGGGAATATTGTGGATTCATTTTATTTGGAAACAGAAAACTCTGGATGTTGTTAGATTATCTTTTTGAGAGCATAAAGTAAATGTTTGGTAACCAGAGATTTGTATTGCTAGAGAGAATCACTTACACTAAAGCTACAGTAACCAAATGTTTAAATGTGCAGGGCTGAACTGTCAAAGCACGTAACAACATCTTTAAATAAAATGGAAGCAGCTAAAGCTGCCTTTATCAGTGTCCTCCTCTGACAACCGCTTAGGGTTCAGGTCTGTTCCCACTGAAGCCAGGGAAGAATCTCCTGGTAACCTGAAATGATTCATGGTATGGACCTGACCAGGGAAAAAAGAAGTCTCAAAGCACCAAGAAAGGTGCACTGCTGTCCCACAGCACGTGAGTTATTTATACCCATGCAGAGCAATATTACCAGCCCACAGCATTCCTAATTGTGGTTTGAACCCCTTGCAAGAGCCATGTCAAAGACAAAAGCCCTAATTCCCCCTCAGGGGTTGGGGTTTTTTTTTTTTCAGTCTTCGTGTTCAAAGTCACTGGACATCTTTGGCAGTTGTAATGCTTAGGTTTTCAGCTTAACTAAAGGCTCAGAAAACCTCTTGCACTATTTTTACTTTATTTTAATTAAAGCCGACAATCTGATAAACAATGGTGGGCTCAAAGCAGA
>NW_020955234.1:759984-762604 GCF_003031625.1 Empidonax traillii
TGGATGTGGTCTGACTGGACTTCAGCAAAGCCTTTGACACTGTCTCCCATAATATACTCCTGGAAAAGCTGGCAGCCCATGGCTTGGACAGGGGCACTCTGTGCTGGGTCAGGAACTGGCTCGAGGGCCAGGGCTGACTCCAATGGAATGAAGTTCAACAAGGCCAAGTGCCGGGTCCTGCACTTTGGCCGCAACAACCCCCTGCAGCGCTACAGGCTGGGCACAGAGTGGCTGGAGAGCAGCCAGGCAGAAAGGGACCTGGGGGTGCTGATCGACAGGAGGCTGAACATGAGCCAGCAGTGTGCTCAGGTGGCCAAGAAGGCCAGTGGCATCCTGGCCTGGATCAGGAACAGCGTAGCCAGCAGGAGCAGGGAAGTGATCCTTCCTCTGTACTCTGCCTTGGTGAGGCCACACCTTGAGTATTGTGTTCAGCTCTGGGCCCCTCAGTTCAGGAAGGATATTGAGGTGCTGGAGTGGGTCCAGAGAAGAGCAACGAGGCTGGTGAAGGGACTTGAGCACAAGTCCTGTGAGGAGAGGCTGAGGGAGCTGGGGTTGTTTAGTCTGGAGAAGAGAAGGCTTAGAGGTGACCTCATCACTCTCTTCAACTACCTGAAGGGAGGTTATAGCCAGGTGGGGGTTGGTCTCTTCTCCCAGGCAACCAACAAGAGGACAAGGGGACATGGGCTCAAGCTCTGCCAGGGGAGGTTTAGGTTAGATGTTAGGAAGAAATTCATTACAGAGAGGGTAATCAAGCATTGGAACAGCCTACCCAGAGAGGTGGTGGATTCACCATCCCTGGAGGTTTTTATAAAGAGATTGGATGTGACCCTTAGTGCCATGCTACAGAAATTGGAGTTGGATCAGGGGTTGGACTTGATGATCTTGGAGGTCTTTTCCAACCCAATCTATTCTATGATTCTATGACATATTAAGTCTTCGGTGTGGCACATTATGTCCAAGCAAGGTGACATTTTTGCTCGGCATTTTGATACAGTCACAAGCAAAGAAGATTCTATTACTTTTATCTTAGGAGAAGAATACCATCATCTACTCCAAACTAAATATGTACGAGTAGGTTTTCCCTCAAGTTTTTTCAAGTTGGGAATAGATGGGAAAGAAGAAGAGGAGAGAACATGAGAAGGAACAGAGCAAGTTTCACAATTTATAAAATCATATAATCATAAAGTGTTAAGGGGTTGGAATGGACCTTAAAGATCATCTAGTCCCAACCCCACCTGCCACAGACAGGGACACCTCCCACTTGACCAGGTTGCTCAAGGCCTTATCCAACATAGCTTTGAGCACTACCAGGGCTGGGACATCCACAACCTCCCTGGGCAACCTGTATATATACATATATATATAAGTATACATATATTATTCTCCTAAAAGTTTAATTCAAATATATGAAGTGTAACTATCAATATCAGGGAAAATATTAGGGAAATTATTGTTACGAAACATTGCAGGGAGTTCAAGGAAGTGGTGTAAGTTTTTCAGCTAAGTCTCACTATTCAGAAGTTCGTCTGGATTTATGAATAATTTGACCAGCTAGAAATATATCCTGAAAGCACTGAAATTCTAGTCCCTTCTTCCCAAAGGACACAGCAATTAATACAGATGAACAGCTTCTGCAGTCTTTCACCGCAGAAATGGTCTTGCTCTGGTCTTTAGGACAGTTACAAAGTTCTACTTTCTCCGCCAGTGAGGCCAGAGTGGTTATCTTAGAAATCTGAATGTGATTTTAATTATAGCTTTTATTATTGGAGCAGCTGTAACCAAGATTGTAACAGTCAATTATACATGGAGCTTTATTGGCAAAGGGTGTTTAATATTAAACAATCATTGCTAACCGTGAACATACCTGATATAATAATGAACTTTATTTGAAAGATCAGCATGAGATAAAGAAGTTAAATTTAGCTGTACAGTCTGTAACAATAACATGAGGGAATATTGTGGATTCATTTTATTTGGAAACAGAAAACTCTGGATGTTGTTAGATTATCTTTTTGAGAGCATAAAGTAAATGTTTGGTAACCAGAGATTTGTATTGCTAGAGAGAATCACTTACACTAAAGCTACAGTAACCAAATGTTTAAATGTGCAGGGCTGAACTGTCAAAGCACGTAACAACATCTTTAAATAAAATGGAAGCAGCTAAAGCTGCCTTTATCAGTGTCCTCCTCTGACAACCACTTAGGGTTCAGGTCTGTTCCCACTGAAGCCAGGGAAGAATCTCCTGGTAACCTGAAATGATTCATGGTATGGACCTGACCAGGGAAAAAAGAAGTCTCAAAGCACCAAGAAAGGTGCACTGCTGTCCCACAGCACGTGAGTTATTTATACCCATGCAGAGCAATATTACCAGCCCACAGCATTCCTAATTGTGGTTTGAACCCCTTGCAAGAGCCATGTCAAAGACAAAAGTCCTAATTCCCCCTCAGGGGTTGGGGTTTTTTTTTTTTCAGTCTTCGTGTTCAAAGTCACTGGACATCTTTGGCAGTTGTAATGCTTAGGTTTTCAGCTTAACTAAAGGCTCAGAAAACCTCTTGCACTATTTTTACTTTATTTTAATTAAAGCCGACAATCTGATAAACAATGGTGGGCTCAAAGCAGA
>NW_020955234.1:762828-865658 GCF_003031625.1 Empidonax traillii
CCTCAGGGGTTGGGGTTTTTTTTTTTTCAGTCTTCGTGTTCAAAGTCACTGGACATCTTTGGCAGTTGTAATGCTTAGGTTTTCAGCTTAACTAAAGGCTCAGAAAACCTCTTGCACTATTTTTACTTTATTTTAATTAAAGCCGACAATCTGATAAACAATGGTGGGCTCAAAGCAGAAAGGTTGGTGTGCCCTAACTCCACAGCACTGAGAAAGTAGGTGCTGGCTGCTGTGCCTGGTGTAGCAGGGTTTGTTTGTTGGCTGTCTTTTTTAATTTTAACTTCATTTTTTTGTCAATGGCCTGTTTGGCCTAAAGCATGAGTCCCCAGTGCAAACAAGGTTATAGGACGTAAAGCAGCCGTGAAATGCAGAGACACGGAAGGCTGCACCCATCCTGCACTTCCACAGTGGCAGGGAGGACAAGCCACATCTTCTCATTTTCAGACTCGTTTTTTCAATTCTCAGTGGCTAAACTAGTGGCCAGCATTTTTTTACTTATATTTGTTCTCAAATCTTTCCCTTCAGTCCCACTGTCCTTCTTTGCCGCTGTTCGGACCCGGTGCAAACAGAAAGTATTTTTGTCAGCGTGTAAATTGAACTACTCCAACCAAACCTCCCTCTCACTTCTCAGTTTCCAAAATGTGGCTCAAATTCTTAATTGGGTAACCTGAACTTCTCTGGAATCTGCATATCAGTGTGTATGGATGTAATGGACGTGTCAGTGCTCTGTACACTAACACTTTTAAGTCATATAATGAGCCTGTTCACTAGAAGAATAAACACACAGTGCAATTTAACTGCAGACTGGGGGGATAGAGAGAGGAATGTTGGCTGAAAGGTTATCTGCAGTGTGAAAGCAGTTCTTTGCTTTTGCAGATTTTGGGGGTGATCTGCAGCGGTGGTATTCTCCTGAATTTTGAGGATTGTTTGTCTAATTATTTGAGTGGTGGGGGGAGAGGAAAAGAAATAGGGAGAATTTCTTCTTGCGAGCACTTTTCAGTTCCTAAGAGGTTTTTGTGCTGCCTGTGCAAGCCTACAATTGGATATTGCAGAATACGGTGCTTTTATGCAGAGAAAAGGATTAGGAAAAACCCCAAAGGTGTGAAATATAACAAAAGGCAATATTTGGAATTGCACTGTTAGGAGAGACAGCTGAAGTCAATGGGAGCTTGATCCATGAAAGCACAGCGGGACCGTACCATATATAGGAAAGCACAATCTGTCAAAATTAAGTGTATAGTTTATGGTATGCTTTTTGTTTGAAATAACATATTACCTCCTATTTATAGTAAAGCAGACTAAACAGTTCTATATGTCTGCATTTAAGGTTTTCAGACAGAGAGTAAGGATACCTTTTACCTGGAAATTGTAGAGTCAGAGCTCAAAATTGTTAGCAGTGATAAATGAATACCTGTGATTTTACAGGCATATAAATCTCAAGCTTCTGCTTACATAGCCCTGCTCTGTCTGCAGTATTGGCTGCAGCTGAATCTCACTTCTGGAGGACTACTAGGAAACAAATGAACTTGCAATGCATAGTATCTTAAAGGAAACTATAAATGGGATAGGTCAAGGACTAGGCATGTAAGCGACAGGAAAAAAATCTTCCTTTTAGTTTATACAACTCCTGCTTCCATGTCTGTGCAGATTCCTAATAAGGAATAGTAATTTTTCGAGGCACTAGGCCTGTACATATTTCCTGACCTTATAATTCTCACAGTTCTAGACATTCCAAGGTAGGGGGTCATTCAGACAGAGTTGTAATTTCTTGTGCATATTTATTTCCAAAGTATCTTTTGCATAGTTTCCCAGTGAAATCATGTGCTGGGGCTGGGGAATGCTAAATAGGTTATTTTTCAAGCTTGCATATAAAGGGCCTGTCAAAGTGGACTGTTTTGGACTTATCAAGTAAAAGTGACAGAGCCAAACCATGATGTTTGTAGCTTGTCCTTCCTAACCCCATTGCGAGCTGGGCTCCCAACCTTCCAACGGGAGGTGACGTAAGAAGGTTAAGGAGCTCTGGTTTTGTTATCAGTGAGGATTTTAACTATGATAAAAGTCTTGAAAGCATACATGGCTCAAGAGGGGTTTGATATGAGCCTTCCCCAAAACCTACATTTTGTTAACCCTTTGGCGATAGATTTATGCTGCTTCTCCTTCCCACCATGTAAATAAAAATACAGTTTATTTTGGGAGGAAAGGTTGCAGAGGCCCAGCATCTCTGTTAGTAACTTTAACTGGTTGTGAAAGCACATTTTGAATTCATTTTCCCAGTCCTTCAAGATATATACTTTTTTGAAGCAATTACATTTATCTGATCAAAGAATTAGATACACCAGGGACCAGCCAAGTCATCATGAATTTTGAATATTCATTTCTCAAAATCCATCAGCCAGGCAGCAACTAGAAGTTATCTACTGCCTGAAAGAGGTCTACACGAAGTATTTGTCTGGCCATCTTCTAAAACAAGAGTCTCTGCTAGAAGTCTTGCAGATAATGTATTCGTCAAGGAGAAGCTAAACTTGTGAGGAAAGAGTTTGCCCTTTGTGCTGTGTATGCCCTGCTCAAAGCAGATGTAAGGAAAGTTAGTCAGACCTCAGCTTTTATCAAGAGGTGTCTAACTAATCTGAATTGAAATGTGGGTACTTTCTTTCTGAGCTCCAAATGCACGTAATGCATTTGGGACTGAAGGTTTCAAGCTCTTGTTGAAAAGTCGGTGTCAACTTGATGCTTACAAAAATTCCTGGGGAAAAAGAAACATCCAACGTTTTCCTAAGCTTTTGAAAAGTGTGACAAGGGGAAGATCCTGTGGAAATTGGGAGTGCTTTCACAGATTGCTGGTGACAGTAAGTATCGTTGTATAAAACACCAGTAATGACATATGGAGACAATTTCTGCCTCAGCTATATTTACCTTTCCCTTTGATCTAATGGGAACAGTGCATGGATACTGAGGCAGAGCTTGGTCTACAGTATCCCGTTTGGTTTTGTGTATGAGAAGAAGTTTGGAATAGCTAGGCTGACACATGGTGTTGTAACTGAGAGGGCAAGATGGTGCAATGATCCTGATTTAGTCATGTGGAGGGACAGTTACGAGGTGATATGAGTGAAATGCATTAAGTGCTGCCTTTTGCCTCTATCATCAGAGAATCACTGAAATGTAAGACTGGAAGGAAACTCCATTGGCCATATATCCTTTTCTCCTGCTCGAAGGCAAGATCAATTATACAGCCATCCCTGGCAGCCATTTAAGTAAAATATTACTGGAATGAAGATATATTCTTTATATTTAGAATAGGAATACAGCCAGCACAGTTAGTTTCTTACCTTCTGGGGGAAAAAAAAAAAAAAAAAAAAAAAAGAGAGAGAAAAAAACAGGAAGAAAGAAACATAAAAGAGAGGTTATTGCAGCTCTCTAAGAGTTATTATTCTAATTAGCTCGATGATTTGCTTGGGATCATTGGAAAAGCTTGACTAGAAGAGATAAGTGGAACGTAAGACAGGATGTGTGGAAGTGAAAAATAAGGATATATGATCACAGAAAGGCAAAGGAACAGGTTAAACAGGCTCCCAGTTGAGGTGGTGAGCTCCAAGGGCAATAGTTAGGCAACAACTGAGTAAGCATGTGGAATTCAAAAATACAAAGAACTGTGCATTGTGTCTTTGAGCTTTGAATTACCTGATGACTTTTTCACAGGTTAGAAGTGAAAGGCTTGCCCCCCTTAATTAGTATCAGAGATCTCTGTGTGTTTGTATGTGTGTGTTCATTTTCTTACACAGCACTACTTTTATTCCTCCTCAACAAAAAGACACAATAATTTTAGGATTCTTTGTAAAAATAAGTTTTAAAGTTTCTTAGAGTGAGAGAACAAACAGCATTGCACTTCAGATCTACAGGGATCCTGCTTGCCTCTGCTGTACTCATATCGCTGGAAGCCTCCCTGCCTCACTGTTGCAATTCATTTTTCTAAAGCCAGCCCGTTTCATTTGACTTTTGTCAGAGCTGCAGTTTTCTCTGCTCTACTTTTAAGTGTAAACACTGCAATTATTTGCAGAGTGTTATTGGTAATTTATTTTATCAATCTAATATTCTTATATTATGAATCTTAATACCACTATTAACTGTTTTGGGTCATTTCTTATTTGTACACCAGAAAACTGCTTCCAGTGTTATTACTTATTGGTCATAATCAATTAGGGAAGTTTTTAGACTATGGCAGTCTTATATAAATACACTGGCAAAGTTCACCTCCTATGATTTCTGACAATTAAATTGTTCTGTCACTTTGGGACCTTCATTAATCTCAACTTGTCATCCTTGTTTATGCAGGTTATAATGGCCTGTGTGTGTAAGTGAAATGAGATGCTAAAAGCCCTTGGCTGTTTAACTCTTTGATGAAAGTCAAGCAGGAATATGTTGTTGAAGGGAAAAGTTGATTTTGGTTTTTTTTATCCCCCAAAATAACACCCTGGAAATTACTGCACTGTCTAATGACGAGCTATGAAATAAGCCAAGGAGGATTTTTACAGAGGGGTGAAGAAAACAGTTGACGGTGGTGTTATCACAGCCCTTTGTGTGCATGAGTGCACATAGAAATAAAGATGTGGCAATGTAGATTACTTTCTCTTCCAAGAAAGTGGTATGAAGACATCATGTTCCAGCAGAGGAATCTAACAGCCAGAGATTTTCAGATAACCTTGCAGAAAAAGTGTGACTCAGGTGAAGGACATGGCTAAAGTCTCTTGAAACGTGGAGATTTGAGTGTTACTATTAGGCACTTCAGTTTGGGTAATTCTGGCAGACTAGTTACTTGGGACTAGTGCAGGCAGAATTCTGAGGATTTTGAAAAGTGAAAGTCCATTTACAGAGTTTAATATTTAAATGTATGGAGGAGTTAATAATTTTCTTCTTTCTTAAATTATTTCCTAGAATTTGAAGACCCGCTCTCTGATGACTCCAAGTGCAGATGATAGCTCCTTCTCTTCTGCCCTTTTCTGCATCTTGTAAGAAGGTCTTTAAAGACTTTTTGGAGTGGTTACTCTACAGCACCAGCATGTATCAGTCTCAGAAAGATCTCTTCACTGATCCTTCCTTCTGGAGTGGCCTCACGTTTTACAGCCCTCTGAACCATCATCACATCCTCACCTGGTGTTGTGCGCTGAAGATGCAGGTACCTTTTATTCCATGGTGTTCATCAAACCTAGTGTTTGCTCTTAGTGAAAGTACCTGCTGAAACTGAAACCCAGCCTTGACAGACCTTTATTCTCATTTACAACTGAAAATGAGGGGCCAGGTCAAAGCCAACAGTGCCTTGTCCTGTGCTGGCAGAGCTGGAGATGGAGCACAGGTCTCCTGACCTGCTCAGAGCCTCCATCCATACACAGCTGGCCAAGGTTAAAAAATAGGAATAGCCTGGGAGTTATCCATCTCAAATCTAAAAGGAGTGTAATGATATGCTATTCTCTGCACCCTGAGAAACATACGAGTGACATCTTCTCTCAGAGCACTAATTACCATAATTCTTAGACCAGAGAGATCCAGAACACTGCACAAATTATCACCCAATATCTTTAATAAATGTGGATGGTAAGTTACTTGCAAAGGTGCTGGTTAATAATCTGGAACACATATTCCCAGACCTAATTCATTTCAGTCAGGTGGGATTTATTAGGAATTGTACTGTCATGCAGTAGTATGAGGCAACTCTTCAGTACAGTAACTTCACAGAGAAGCAAAGGAGAAAGATAAAACAGAGATAAACTATTTTTTACTTTTCATCAGTGAACAACTCTTTGACACTGTACAGTAAAATCCAGTGACACATCAATCTATTGCAAAAATGCCCTTGCCAGTGGGTTAATGGCTAGGTTTCCTAAGTTACAAAAAGGAGAAATGGCAGAGCTGCTCTCCCATTTCTACTTGATCCAGAGTACACATCATAACTGCGTTTCTCTTTTCTTTCATGAGATTTATTTATAAAGAAAACCAAATCCCACATGCCTCAAGGATGCCCATTTTGGATGTGGCTGCCTCTCTTACTTGCCTAGGGAGGAAACAAAGTGATGGGGCTCCCACCAAAGATGCCTCAGTGTGTGTGCCTGAAGTTCAACAGGATAAATGCAAGTCTTAGAGGCAAACTGCCAGATGTTATTTGTCGAAGCTGCCTCTAGGCTGCTCTGAAGCATACCAACACATATGTCAGGGCAGAATGAGAGTCAGGGCAACTTTCCAATTTTTCTTGCTCCCAGAGGCTCTTCAGGGGAAGCTAAGTTTAGGAATAGAGAAACAAAGACCATGAAAATGAGAGATTGGTGTATTTTAGGATCTAATGCTGAGGCAACTATAAAGCATCATATATGTAATTTCACCTTAAATTTTGAACACAAAACAATAAAGGTGCCTTTCTAGACACTTCAGTGTGTGGTGAGGGACATAAATCAGATGCAAATGCTGGTGACAGCATTACTACTTCTGCTTTGACAATGCCAGCTGATCATATACTTTGGGAATGAGGTAAAGCTTTAAGAGGCCTTTTGGAATAGATTTTAAAAAGGTGCACTGGATTTTCCTCAAGATCATGCTAAGAAAATCTTGAGTTTAGCCTGTTTATTTCCACCCACTGCCTTTGTACATGCGTATAAAATAAACAGACCAAAACATTTGTAGTATTGGTTGCAAAATAAGTGATTCATCCTACAAAAGTGAAAAACCCTTGCCCAAATAAACATAACATAGTGGTGAAACACTGTTCTTGAAGTAACAACCCACAAAGATGCTATTGCTTATATTATTCTTCTTACATTATCATCTTTCCATGAACAGACAGTTTACTTAGACTGCTATCTATGGGGGAAGCCTATTTTTAGCATGTGTTTGTACATTGGCCAGCATAGCCAGATGCTGATGTCTTTTTACTTGCCTATCAAAAGCAAAAAGACAGAGCTTAATGTAGTTTAAGAAGGGAATTCTCAAAGAAGTTTACTGTGCTATGCAAAGGATGGATAACTACTTCTTAACCTCCATTTCTTTTCAATAAGTTATAGCATTAAAGAGATGATAGTGATGTATTTGTTATCCTACCTGAGAGATAGTTTCCTATATTTTTTTCACCCTCTCTTGCAGCTTTACCTTACTGACATTCTCCATCTTAATGTTTGCACCAGAAATTTTTGGTAGTATGTAAATTACACTTAGTACATAATTACGCACAGCCAGCAGGTTGCATAAATAAATTTTCATCAGTTTTTTTGCATGTAAACCCTGAAACGAGTACACCTGTACTAGCTCAAGACCTGCAAACTGATTAGTTGCACCAGGACTGCTTAGCTCAGGGGGAATTCTGAACTGAGCTCTCCCACTTTCAGAATCTGGTCTCTCCTGTCATCTTATAGACATGTCAGAAAACAATTACCACCCCTCTGAAAGTGGTCCCAGAGAGTGGAGCTCAGTGGTGGTGCTCTCAGGAAGTGAAGTGAGGTCACCTGAACATGGTCACTTGAGACTTTGACTCAATTCACAGCTCCTTATGAGACTCAGAAATTCACTTTACAAGATTATTTTTAAGACCTTGTTCAAAACTGTATTTGTAAAATAGAAATGTTCATGTTTAGCTTCCTAGGAAGCAGTTTTCCAATTTTCATTCAGCATTTTTTAGTGAAAATTCCCACGTTTTCAATGGATTTCTGAAACATTTTGAAGATTAAGCTGGAGAAAGCAAGGATAAAATGTAGCTTACAATATCATCTGTGTATATAAATCAGTTCAGTTTAGCAATACCAATTAAAGAAAATGTGGATTTAATACCTCACAATATATTTAAATGAAATGAAATAGTTAAATTTTTTAAATGAGCAATCTCTCATAATTAATTTGTTTGAAGTTTTCCAGAATAACTGAAAATCAGGGCTAGTTATTAGGGACATAAAAGTGCATGTGTGAGTGTGTGGGCATTCACACATCTTTGTATATACAACACACGTTTTAGGATCCCTTCATGTGAAAACACACAAACACACACACACATATGTAAATGTACACATGCATAAAATCACTGATGAAACTACTGGTGGATACTTCTCCAGGCAAATAAGGCTCATAAATTGACACATTTTGCTTAATCTGCATGTAAAGCGTGTTACACATCACTGTTACAATGCAGACATCTTAACTTTAAATGAGACGAAAACAAACATAAAATTAGCACTTTAGGGAACCCCCTGCCACTCAATTTGTGTTGGGTTTAACACCTTCTTATTTTATATATCCTTCTACATAAACAGTTTTATATCAGCCCTTTATATGGTGCCTTCAAAGAATTAGATGTTGAGCTGTTTAAAAGCACTAATTAGCAGCTTTAATACAAAGGGGAGCGTGGTTATTAGTAAAATCTTGTAAACCTAGAATACCCTTCGGGCTCAGTCATTTGTGTGTGAAATAACTCAATAAAAATATTATATTGTTAATCACAAAAACCTTCAAGGGAAATGCTAAATCTGGGAAGAAATATTAACTGTACCTTTCCGAACAAAGGAAGAAAAGTGGCCGTCCACATTAAAGCAAAGCCATAAAACCCCAAAAAGAATATATTCATTGATAAAATGCAGCTTGTTTCCTAGTAAGGGGATTTGCAATCTGTAACCTTATGCACGTACGACAACAAACATACATTAATGGTGTTTAGTTTGAACACAGCTAGTGACATATTTATTAAATTAGCACTTCATTTCTTTCAATAATGTGCAACAATGGCAAGGCTTTTGCAAAAGGTACCTTTTGAAAGTGGTAGGATAATATTTAAATCTATAGTTGTTTTTGCACAATGCAAAATATATATATATACATGTACCATTAGAAATATTTATAAAGGCATTTGGATCAGTCTCACCCAGTTTTTCTTTCTAGATAACTATATTAATTTTGTTTGATAAGATTAAAAATTATGCTTGACAATGCTGAGTTCTACTTCTTTCAATACATTACACATATTTTACATTAATAGTTAAAATTTATGATGGAAGTAAATAATTATATTCTTAAATGTTTAAAAAATTACACTAATTCCAGCGTTATTAAGGAGGTAGTGTTTCTAATTTATACAGTGTAGTAGAGCTAAATGGCACCAGATAACAGAAGAAACACCCATAAGTATGGAGAAAATCTTTTGACTGACAATTAATACTTTGAACATAAAATACTAAGAATGTCAGAATTTGCAGATGCTAAAAAAAGACATAGCACATTGCTCTTATAATTTGTGGATGATTTCTTGAGATAGATCTGAAGACTTTCACCTTAAAAATCTAACTTTGTGCTACAGCTTCACTGAAAGGTGTTTGAACAAGACTTTTAAATTTCAAGGGAAGCATTCTGAGGCATGTTACTCTTCTGAAATTATTAATATTATTATAGCAGTTTTATATACCATCATGCAGTATCAGTATTTTCATCTGGTATCATTCTTCCCCTCACCTTTCCTAGAGAAAAGATTGGGGGGAAAAATTTGGGCATGCATATTTTAACCAGTGTCATCAAAATGATCATTTGCTGATCTGAGTGCAAGAGGATTTTATATTTTTTAAAGGAAAAGTAAATAAGGATAGTTTCTAATATCTGAGGTCAGTTTTAAGTAGAAAGTTCTCCATAATGAACAATGTCTATCACTTACAGCTACGGGCTACTATGAGAAACAGATTTATTCAAAGCCCTAGTATATTTGCTGTGAACATATTTTTAATGTATTTCTCTAACATGAAAGAGCTGGCCAGAGCTTAAACTTTTTTTTTTTTTGGTATGTCAAGCTTTGCTTTTTACGGTGTTTTATGTTACAACCTAATTAGTATCTTACAGTGCCCTTACATGTACTTAGGGTGTAGGGTTTCACTAAATACACTGAACGTTTTATTTTGGGGGACCTCCGTGACACACTCTAAGCAGTTTTAAGCAGGCTAAGAATATGTTTCCAGTCAATCAAGCCTCTAGAGATAGGTTATCCACCTCTGGCTAATGCACTGCTATAAAACCTTCACTGGTTCTGACTGCGCGATACAGTCTGTTATTAAACCCCGAACCATGCGCGGCCGCGGGATTGGGAAGGGGGGGGGGGGGGGGAGACAATTATTTCCAGTACTTCGTAAAGCCTACTTCAACAAATTATAGGAAGATTAACTAATAGCAGCCTCAGCGTTGGATGGCTGGCCAAATTAGGTATGACTTATCAGACTGGAGCTTTGTCAGCTGGTCTTTGGGGCCTGCCTTTGCAGAGGAGGCCTATCGATAGATGATGAACCAGGCCCTGTGTTTGGTCTGCACCACAACAATAGAGAGATGAAGCAAACTGTGCTTTGAGCTCCGATTCGGAAAGCCAGTGAGGTCTCTGGGTGTCGTCAGTTTTCCTGCTGAGGATTAAATGCGCCTGTACAAAGCCGGCATATCCCACAAATCAAAAGCAGCGTGCCTGGAGAAGGGACAAGCGATGGGAAGTGTGGTCCCGGAGCACTGTGATGGATTAGGGAGAGGGCCTTGTGAATGATCCCTTTTCTGAAGGGGAGATAATCCGTCAATCTCAACAGGGCAATCCTGTCAGAATAAGCCACGCCAGAGTCCCCGCCACCCTCTTCGTTCTTTTGTCTGTCCTGTGGAGGGCACCAGTATTCAATGGCAGTCACTACCCCAGGTATTTGATGAGGAGTTGAGGAGGGATATTTGGGCACGTTTGGGAAAGGGACTACTATCTTTTGCCCTCCCTGCAAAATGGTTGTGTTATCTTCTGCCTTTGGAGAGCTGGGGAGAAGCCAGTTCGGGATGGTTTGAAAAGGCTAAGACAACTCTAGCCTTGCAATAATAAAATGCAAGATAAATTGTTCATGTTTAAAATACCTTAAGATTCAGATAGGGCAAGCTTGATCCAGTACCATGCAGGTAGAGCCCTTGCTGGGGTAGAAGGGCTTCCCAGGAAGAAAACCTAGGAGAGATCTAGACTTAAACAGAGTTTATGTTTAATCATGAAGGGATCACCCTGCTCTCCCTACAAAGACCTTTCATTTCCATCTGGAATGAGTATACGATAACCTAGTCAGACCAGCCTCTCAGTCACCAATCAAAACACTGACTCTTGACATTTGCCTAATTATCTTTTCTCATCATCAGTCATCTCTTGAAGTCTTTGCTTCATTCAGATGCCAGGTATTTCCGAAATTAATCATGTCATTGAAAGCGGCATCTTTTCATGTAAATGGACTTTATTATCTGGATCGAAAAGCTCCCCCACTCTCCTTCTTTGAGCTGCAAAAGCCCATTTGTAGGGAAAGTGTCTGAAATCTGACATGCTGCCTTCTCAAGAAAGATTCGTAGTGGTGACCTCCCAGCAAGAGCTAAGCATCCGTCACCGGGAGTGCGTGTGTGTGCTGCTTGCACCCTTGGGCTGGATGCATGCTAATTTGCCCCATTGTTTCGGGGTGAGTGGCTTTCCAGCACTTCCAAACAAAGCCTTTTTGCATAAGCTTCTGTGTGTACAATTATTTTACGTTCACATCATTCCATCATCCTATCTGTATTCCTGATATAAGAGGGGATGGAAATGTCTTTGTTTTCTTGTTATACTGGGGATTACAGGCTGGATTTAGCATGTTAGCAAGGACACTCCTCTTTCATTAAATCCCATTTGACAAATGTTTAGGACCATAGGGTTGATCAGCCCATTGCACTGCTCATCCTAGCTTTAACTTTCAAAAGGTAACTATCTTCAGACCATGTTGATTCAACAGGAAACCAATCCACAGAAACTGACTGTGCATGCAAAGTGTTGCGGGGATGGATGAAAAAGTAAATATGACAGGCATGCTTTTAGGACTGTTATCAAAGCCATGGTAGAAGAATGCATTAATTTTTCTCATTAGACTCATATTTTAATGAATTCTATGATGGGCAGGATTAAGAGTGGGTCAGCACTGATAATGCAGTTCTTCATTTTGGAGAGTTCACTTTTTAAGTTTGTGGTGGTGCATTTAAAAACTTGTTTCAAAACACCCTGGTATTTTAAACCCACTGAGCTTCCCTCTGGGACTATCTGAGGACAGCATTATTAATTGTTGGCAAGCTCTATGATCAGATTAAAAAAGTGAAACTTGGGCATCATCTGACTAAAACGGAGAAGTGGAAGGAGTCACTGGCCTTCTGTGCTTGTACTGTAAAGTACTAAAACATTAAGGTCATTGTTTTTAGCATTGTCAATGATCTGAAAGGATCAACAAGTTTATTAGAAAATTTTCAGCATCTTGTGTGTTGTATGAGAGTAATGTTCTGTATTCCCTGGTAAGAGTTTAAGTGCATAAACGGACCAAAAGTGTTTTGTTTTTTTCAATAGCAGGCACACTGTCACACATCATTAAAGATAACAAAGAATATTAAGGCATAGTGCATAGATTTTTAATTTTTGGATGCTAAGGGCAGAAAAAAGCAAGGCCATTATCTAGTTTGCCTCTCTGTCTAGTAAAGGCCACAGGACTCGTTGAAGGTTTTTTTATCATTCCAAAGATGATGTTAAACTATCATGATGGCAAAGCCACCACAGCCTTCAGTAAATTGTTCCCATTGTTAAGCACTCTCATGTTAAAGAATTCCCCTTAATTTCTGGCATGAATTCATCTAGCTTTGACCTCTAGATGTTAGATCTTGTTTTACGCACATCTTTGTTAAACTGAAGAGCTCTCCATCAAATTCTGTTTCCTCTGAAGGTTCTTGTATACTGTGGTCAAGTCACTCCTTAACCTTTTCTCTATTAAGCTAAACAGTCTGAGCTTCTTGAGCCTCTCACAATTGTTTCCTAATCCTCACAGTGTTTTCTAGTCCTTTAGCCATTCCCTTGGCTCCTCTCTCTAATTTATCAACAACCTCTTTAAACATAGGCACCAGAACTGGATTCACTATTCCATTAGTGGTCACAACAGTGCCACAGAAAAAGATAATATTACCCGGGGCTTCTAGGCTATATCCCCCTGCTTAAATATCCTAAGGACTGAAGTTACCCTTCCAGCTACACAGCATTCACAATCCTGCCATGTTCCTTTTGGAGCCATTTCATTCCCCAAGAGCCCTCCCCTTCTGTAACTATTCCCTGGACCCTGTTTACCTAAAGTTATCGTTTTACATTCCCCCTGCCTCATTGTTTCCTCTGTGCCTCAGTGGCCTGCCATCACTATTTACCGCCTTCCCAGTCTGTGTCAGACTTCATGTTTTCTAACAACTGTTGAAAACATTAAATGGCACCCATCCATCCAAGAAATAATGTTCCATTCCCAAATCCTTGATAAGGATTCCCCACGTAGAATGAAAGATTACCAGCTGTCCTCCTGCCTCCTCTCTTGCTAGAGAAAACTGTGCACTATCAACCTCAGAGTAGAGGCAATACCCTCAACTCTGCCTGGTACCTCTCATCTGTCATGCCAACTTTGGTGTGGGGTTTTTGCAATCTCTTTTTGCTTTTTACACTGTCCTGAAAAATTACATATACCCAGGTTCATAGGCAAGAGACTGGGAAATTATCACCTCTACCAAGGAAGAGTTAAAACTCTTGTCTGCCTGATAAAATGACGTGTGCTAATGCTAAGATGCATTTCACGAGGTGAAGGCTGTGTATAGGAAGAGCAATGCTTGTTTCTTGACGTTCAGATTTGCTGTTTTGTGCAGAGTTGCTGCACCATTCTGAGATCGACGGGTTGCTTTGGTGTTTATTATTTAACGTTGATTCTTACGTCATTATTGTTGTAGTAATACTTGGGTACTAAAGTGATGGGTAAACCCCTTTTTTATTAGTAAAACATGGGCTTGTCCTAAGGAATTGCAGGAAGGCTTTTTTCAAAAAGTAAAAATAATAACAACCCCTCACAAGTTTTAAATTATTTATCACTATCAATGCCTTTAAATGGATTTCCCTGCAGTAGCCATAACATTTGTTTTTCTCAATAGTATTCAGTAGTTCTGGGAACTGTTTTTCACAGAAATGTCTAATTATTATCACTAGTAATTAAACTTATTTATTGTGCTTTGCTGTTGCTGAAGGAACTTCTCATGCCTTTGACATGCTCTCTTGTACGCTCTCACCAAAGATGAATGGAGGTATAATGAAATTCCAAAATAAAATTGTCAATGTTGACATTGTTTCTTTTTCATAGGGCAATTTGTAATCATCTCTGCTTTTTTTTTTTTTTTCAGTTTGAAATTATTTAATTTGTTTTCTATTTTGTAATTTCTAAACATAATTTCTTTTTACCTTGGTCATTTCTATTCCCCCTCCTTTTTTTTCTTTTTTTTTTTTTTTTCCAATTCCTTTGCATCCAAAAATTGTCACTTTTATTCTGATAACTTTTAAAAAAAGCTTGCAGAGCATCAGCTCCAGACTTGGCCTTAGCCTCTTTAGCCAAAATTTGTCCTTTCCATGTGGCAATTTGGAAAAATGGGTGCAGTGGAAAAAGGGAATGCAAAATGAACAAGTGGAAAAGAATTTTCCACCCCCAAATAAAACATTAGACTTCATTTCTTTTGGTGGCAAAATATGAAGAGATTTAGGAGGGGGGGAAAGGAGAAAGAAGTAAAGGGAAATTTTCTGTTCTAATGGGGGAAAAAAAAAATGAGGTTTTGAACGACCAGAAGCATCTTTGCAGAAAGCTGAGGTTCTGAGATGGGTAGAAAAAGCAAAAGCAAAGGGAATTTTTGGAAGAAAAATAAAATCTCTAAATGGCAACTCTTTTTTTTTTTTTTCGTGGCGCTTGCTTTTTGCCCTCCTTCCATAGAGCTCTAGGACACACAAGGGGTTAAAGGTCCAGGAAGAGAGCTAGGGAAGAAAAATCCCTCTGTTAATTGATCTGCCTGTCTGGTGACGAGGGCCAGCTGAAGCTTGTCAGAAACTGTATGAGCTGAATCAAGCTTGGGGCCCTAAGTAAAATACAGACACCTGGAGTGAGGAGGGGCTGGCTCGCACTGTGCGCAGCTATTTAGTTGTTCTTTTAATGTAGGCAGGGAAGGGAAAGGGTCAAGCAGTGCTGAGCCTGGGTTTGAGGGATGTCAAATAGTTTTTCCACTGAAAAGAAACAAGGCTAAAGCCTGTTAATGGCATCTAATGCTATTATTGTGGGAGTCTGTGTGTACTTGTGGGCTTGCTGGCGTAGGTTGGAGGCGCGTTGTGGCGACTGAGGAGGCACTGTTGCTTGATGGCCTTACCTATAGGCATGTCACCGGGCAAGCAGCAGGGGAAATAGGAGTGAAATCTGCACAACTCGATTTCGATTCACGCTGCTCAGGGCAATGTGCTCAGAGGGGATCCTTTACCTCCTGCCCTCCTTCCCTTTCCAAAGGATGAAGTGATCCAGAGTACCTCCTAAAACGCATTTTTCTTTCTTCCTCGCTCTTCGGCTCTGCCTCCAGACCCCTCCACCGATGCAATCTGGCTGGGATTCTGCATGCCACTTTGTTTGACCCTGATGACATAAGTTGACGCATGTACTTTTGAACCTTCCCAAGAATGAATAATATCCCTGCAATAAAATGAAATCCTAGCATTTTTAACCCGCCAAGCCCCTGTGATTGTTGGGGCCGGGCATGTCAAATGGTGGCTCAGCCGATGGACGCCTGAAATGGAGGAGGATAGATTTCAACCCCCAGACAAACAAGCCATTGAGAGCTGGCACTGGTCCACTTTTCCCTTGATACCTGTGATGAGCATGTTGGAAACACTGAAAGCTCTTTTTCATGGGTAGTAGGAGGAGGGAGAGAGGACTCAAGAAGGTGCAAAAGAGTAGAGAGATTTAAGGCTTCAGATTTTAAAGGTAGCAAGTAGCATAAGGAAAGCTCAGGGACTGGGGGAGGCTTGCTGGGGCTAAAGCTGTGAGCCATCAGGGTTGCTTTGATTCTCCTGGGTTAGGTAAAACTTGAAATAGGTCTTTCCCTCCCTTTGTCCTGAGTTCCCAAAATACTACACTTCAATTAGAGATGGGCCTCAAGGTTACACCAAGTTCAAATTTCCGCTGATTTTAGAGAGGTCAAACACAGAAATTTATTTGGGGATTTCCATGCTTTTTGAAGACTTCCGTACACCTGGATGAGCCCAGGCTGTATAAAGGAGGACCAAGACACAAATGAACTGCAACATAATTATTAATGTAAGATCTTAAGCCTTAGTTATGCCATTCAGGCAGCTTTCCCATTTGGTGTCCAGACATGCCAAGAGCAGACCACAAGGAGATATAAGCAGAGCCCTCTGCTCCAAGAGAAGCTGCCAAGCTTCTTCCTAAAGTCCTTACATCCTGACAAGACACGGTGAAATACTGAAATAATCTGTGCTGAAAGAGGACTGTGCTTAAATCAGGATGCAGGAGGTTGTATTTGGCTGAATCCGTGTGATAACTCAGTATGGCTGAAATAGAAACTTCCCGTATTTATTTGTGTGTAGTATTTGTTGGATGTCATGAATTCTCTTTCTTCTGGACTGCTAGTACTATGTCACATCTATCAATGGAGCAGAACTTTTGCCTAATTGTACTAAATTTACGTATTTATATATAGATATTGAGCTGAAAATAGCAAGGACAAAATGTTTTGGAAGCAGATTAAGTCTCTTCTTGATTAAGTCATGGCTTTAATTTAAAAAAAAAGAAAAAAAACAGGTTTCATTTTTTTCATCCATTTAAAACGATAAGACTACCTTGAATTTGTCTTTCACACTTCAATTTTGTTTTGTTTCTTCAAGAGAGGCACAGAGGAGAACTGATTGCAGTTATTCTTGACATTTTAAATGGCCATCCTTTTCCTCTTGGATATGGTACCCAGATGTATAGTTAGAAAGTTAAAGTGGCTCAGCTAAAGATAAGGATGCTGTGAACTTCGGTTTTACAACTCCTGCCATGGCCTCCCAGCCCAGCTGATTTAGGAGGAATGAGCTTGCCCAGCTCACAGGAATTCAGCCAGGGGTTGGAAAGCAGAGGGAGAAAAATAACAGCACTCAACAGACCTCTGCTCCAAATGCACGTAGAAAACTGCTTGACTGGGATGTTGGGAGCAATCCTGGCTCTGCAACCCTCCCTAAATCAGGGGCCAGGGGGAGCTGCCCACAGTAGGGAGTCTGAGTTCAGCCTGGGCAGTGGAAGGGGCTGGAGCTGGGGTTGCCTGCTTTGAGAAATGCAGGAGATGGAAAGATAATAAAAGGAAAGCATGGTGAACAGATTTGCTTGAGCAGAATATTTTAGCTTAATAAAAAAAAAATAATAATAAATCCATGGACAACCCACTCCTCTAAGCCTACAGTCCCCTGTATGAGGTAGATGAAATTTATACAAGAGAGAGAGACATAACGAAAGAAATTGTTTATTTGTTTGTTTGCCTTTATAAAACCCATTTGGGAGGAACATCAACAAATACACCATACATCAGTTATCTGCCTTATAGCAGTTACACTGATGCTGGAGACATCCTTTGTTAGAAATTAATGTATGTAATAAAGTTTTACATTTTTCATATGTTTTGAAGTAGGTGGGTCATAATTCTTTTGACTGCATAATTACTTTTTCTACACAAGAAAAATGAGGTGCTTAGTCCTAAGTAAATAACCTCAAAACAAACCAAGAAAAACAGTTGCATCTTTTTTATCTTCTGGGTCTTCCACAATAAATATTTTGTTAGAAACTTTTAAAAAAAAGTTATACATCCTCAATATAATTTCACTTTAAAAAAAAAAAAAAACAGCCAGGTCTCTCTAGAATCACATTGAAAAATACGCCGAAGTTAGTGAGGAAAAGTAATGTATTATTTTGTGGCATTTTTAGGTGGAGATGAAAATAATACTTGCTGGAAGGGTTTGCCTGGTTAATCATTTTAGCTGAGTATTTTCCTCTCTTCAGTTCTGGACTATCAAAAATCTCTAATAAATGAATTTCACTAGATCCAAGATCATTTAGTGCTCTTGCTTTTCTGCCACCATTCCCCTTAACTGAGCCTGAGACATGTCTAAAAATCCTGTGTTTTGTGTGGCCACATGAGAAGAACAGTCCAGTTGAACCAGCTGGCAGTGGAGAGACCCCCTCTGCAAACCAAACTGCCTTAACTTTGATTGCTAATGGCAGGCAGTGGAAAATGGTGAGATAACCTCCCAAAAATCAGTCTGGCTCATATATCGTGCCAATAACAAACAAGGGTTTGTGCTGTGGGGTTTTTTTCCATAATTCAGGACCCCTTTTATTTGTCACCATGGTTTTCTGAGCTTTCTGGATGATGTTAATTTTGGGTTCGTGAAGTTCTCTTGGTTTTTTTTTTTGTTTTGTTTTGTAGGTTTTTTTTGGGTTTTTTTTTTTTTGTTTGGTTTTTTTTTGTTTGTTTGTTTTTTTACCTGAGCACCAGAAACTTTTTAAAAGACTTTTAAAGGAGAGAAAATAGGATTTGCAGGGATGGCAGTAACAGTTTAGGTTCCCCAACCAGTAAATGGTTGTATTTATGGGGTGCAAGCAGTTTCTCTGGCCATGGACCACTGGCAGCAGGTCAGTCCCTCAAGGAAAGGAGCCCTGGAAAAGGTCACAGCCAGTTTGCCTCTTCTAATCCTTAAGCACTGAACTAATGTCAACTCAGGGTCACATAAATACAGATAGGAAAAGGGGAGGAAGGAATGCTTTGGGGGAAAAAAGTCGAGATATGCTTTTTTAAACTAAATTGAAATAAGCTACTCTTCATCAGAAATCAGGGAGTCACACTGGGTTTGGCACTGGCTTAATAAATCAATTAAAGTACTGATTTAAGTTAAACCAATATGCTAGCAAGGCCTTAGGTTTTCATCTTCCAAAGACTTATGTGCATGCTTGAATGAACAGTGGGAGTGATTATCTGTATAATTCATGGTAGGAATACAGCCTTATTATTTAAGGATTCAGCTTTATAATATATATTATATTTGCAGATCGTTGCCTCTGTACAGGGCTTCTGTGGATTTGGAGCCACTTGCTCTGGTTAAAATGTATTTCCTGCTCCTCCACCCACCCCCTATGCTCTCATAGTTGTGACTGTTGGATCTCCCTCCTCATCCCCATGAATTGCACTGGTGGTGTTGGTGAGGGACATGCCACTTCTGTGGAGCCAGGCCATTTTTTATAAATATGTAAATAAAATTTACCTCCTTTTGCTGACCCCTTGAAGGGCCATTTTTGGCCTGCAGCAAATATTTATGTGTGAGCTGTAAACCCCTGAAACTGAGGGGTTATAGTGGAAATGCTGACAGAGTATTAAGAGACCTTTAACCCTTGGTTTAGCTGGCCCTGCTATAATTACAGGTCTGTCTGTTATTTTCAATAGCACTCGTCATGACCTTGCCTCTATTTTTTAATTATGGTAGAACTTGTGAAGGGAATTATTACTAAGTTGGGGGTTCCCCCTCTCTCTGAATTCAATCTTTATTAAACATGTAAAGCGCTGAAGAGGCAGGATTGGGCTAATAGCCTTTTCCCTCCCTTCCCCTCCCTCCTTTCTGGACTGTGGTTCAAGTTGTGCCTAAGCCCTGAGTAAAATGAATGCTGTGACTTGAACCTCCCAAGTCCCCTGTGAGCATTGAAACCGGCTGTACAGTAAGCATCAAAGGTTAATGAACAAGGGAAAAAAAGTTGACATTTTATTTGGTAATGGTTCTGATGCTTGGAATCTGAATGGAAAAGATGAGATGCAGGAGGAGATCGCTTTTTCTTTTCTCCTTGCCTCACTTTTTTTTTTTTTTTTTTTCCAAAACATCCATATCTGGAGGAGGCAGGTCCTATCAAACCCCAGAAATGCCTCTTTAGAAACGTTTGTGATCACAAACAACTGGGCCGTAGTCTGAAGTTTAAGGAGAGCAGCTGGAATATGTTTTTCAAGCAGCATTGTCAGTCCCTGCTCTGGCTTCTTTGTTCTCTCCCCTACTTTGGGGAGGGAGGGAGCTCTCTGGGGCAATGATATCCAGCCCCTTTAACTGCTGACCCATAGCAGTTTGGTGAGCTGGTGGTGCTCAAGGTGGAAAAATGTCCCATTTCCATCAGCTGTGCAGTGTCCCGCTGGGTTTTCACACCTGTCCCCTCAGCCTTGGTTGCCCAAACTTAATGAGGCTGAAGTTGCCCACTGAGCCTACAGGATGTAGGGAATCCCCAAGGAATAGGAATGCATTGCAGCTTGGTGTACCAATGCTAAAGGGATGACAGAGGGATATATGCTTCTGTGGCTGGTGAATGTCTCCCTGCAGCCCAATTGTGGCCTGGATATCTCCATGTAGGAGAAAGCAGCACCTATCCCCAGTATCAGCACTGGCTCTCCTGAGGCAGATGTGCCAGCATGCTTAGAGCAGTGGAGGGGCCACACACAGCCTGGAGAAAGTGTGATACTCCATTCCTAAGTTACAGGTTGGGAGAGAGTGTTTTGGAATGAACATTTGCTTTTCCTGTCACGGGGCTTAATGAAACACTGTATTTTGTATACAGGAGACCCCTGATCCTGGGGGAAGGCAAGTAGAGAGAAAGGTCCTGGTGTGGAAGAGCATAGCAGCTCCTTGCATTGCAGCACTGGCATGTTAAAACCAAGAGGATGACAAGAGATGTGCTCCAAGGCAGGAATTTTCCTGGGATCCTCTGGCTTCCTGCTTATATCCTCAAAATGAGCCCCAGAAAAGGTACAGGCTTTGTGTTGGTTCTCATCCCCCTGGGGATGGGGACCTTGGCAGTTCTTTCAGTATCTTCCCATCAGATCCACAAACTGAACCTGTGGAGCAGTTTAGGTATTTTCTTTTTTAATGGGAGTGATGGATTGGCCTTCAGTGGCTGAATGACCTTTCTGTTCCAGCCTAGGCAGCTGCGGAGGGTTTGAGAAGCATGACTGGATCAGGCCCTTAGGAAATGCTTTCACTAAAGCACTTTATGTACATTCGGAGGAGCTCATGAATCACTGGGCTTTGCAGATAACTTTACCCTTAAAATATAGTCGATTATGGTCATTTTAATATTTGCCCAGGTAGGATGCAAAGCGTGTGGCCACGAGCCGTAGTGCGGCGGTGAGCGATGGCTTGTCTGCATTTGTTTACAGATGAGTAATTAGAGCTGCTGTGCCGAGGCTGTGGGATGGGGACCAAACTGGCTGGATATTTATTTACATGACTCCGTGAATGAAACTTAGTTGGAAGCATAACTTATAGTTGTTATTCTTTCTCTCCCCCTGCCCATCGCCCCCCTCTGTCTCCCCCACACCCTCCCCTAAAAAAAAAAAAAAAGGCAATTTTGGAGCATCCACAGCTACTTCACGCTGTATCTTGACACTGCTTATTTTGAGCAGCAGCTTCCTCTGTTGAGGTGAAAGGAAAATGAATTAGCAAAAGCTGGCACAGGTAATTAATATTGTGTGGGCGAGAGAGGGAGAAGACTTTTTAAATGGCTTGCAGTACATTTATAAATCTGTCCTAAGGTGTTCACTGCTTGTACTTATGGGTAAGGATGCTTAGCTGCCCCTCATCTACCACCTCATACCACTGACTACCTTCTCCCACTTGATGATGTTGAGTATTTTATCTTAAATAATTTAGAGCCTAAATTAAGTATTTACACTTCAATATGGATGATATGCAATTATTAATGAAGGAAACAGCTGCATGTTGATCAAATGTGTGAGTTTTTCTCTGGGAAAGCTGAGCATTTTGAGAGAAAAAAATTTTACAGTGGAATCATCTCTGTAAGATTAACCAATCTTATCAGTGCTTTCTCCAGAATATTTTCTCCTATTTTTAAGTATACATTGATATGGAAATTATTATTAAAAACAGGACTGAAAGTAAGGCATTATTCAAAGAAGTGGAAGAAAAAAAAAAAAAAAAGAACTCTTTTTCCATAGGCTCCTAGATTTGAAACTACTAAAAATGTGCAGAGTATGAAAAAGTAGACCCTTTGCTCCAAAGTGAAAATAGCATTCCTATTTCCAAACTGGTTTTGAGAGTGGTTTTCTACTTTTCCACCTGCTTCAATTAAATCAATAACTAGTCTATACACAACCATTTTAGTTTATAAGGTGGAAAGCATTTTAAGGGAAGGGGGTCATAGAAAGGTTAAGCTTGCACAAGGTGTCACAGAAAGAAAAGGCTGAACTGGGACTGGAGTCTCACCAAGCATCAGGTTATTTTGGTTTGTGTGACTCTATATACCTAGTTCTCTTTTGAAGAATTAAAATGTTGAACATCAGGTTTCTATTTTTATGTACCTGTCCAAAACACAAGGACTTTTGTCTACAAATTAATTACATGTATGCCTATGCTATAAGCCACTGTTTATTTCCTTGTTTTCTGGAATGTGGACAGTTGAATAGGTAAGCTCCATTGCTATACACTAAAAATATTCCCTGTATATATATATACACACATTTCTTTTTAAAGTTTTATTGGCTTTATTGTAAGTATCTTCACAAATCTAGAGAACTAAGCAGGAGAAAGCATGAGCTGGCCAGGAGAACTCTTCTCTGTATGTCCCTTAGGGAGCTGCCCTGTGGTGGGGTGACCAGGGGATGACTTAGACAGGTCGCTTACTCTCCATATCCTACTGCTTTTTTCATCCAGGGGCTTCTTCTTTCCACTTTTCCTAATATGACAGGACTGGTGGGCATAGATTTTGACTGTCATGTATATATACATTGGAGCAATATTGGGCCAGATCCTCCAAACTTTTCCTCCTTTGTAAGTCTATTAAACCTCAAACCCAAGGCCAGTCATACTTGTCACTGGGGTCTTCCTTCCCTTCTTTCCTGTGGTATCTGTTGTTACTTAACATGGCACTTATTGTTGCTGAAAGCACCTTTTATTTATTTTTTTAAATATCTAAAATGCTCAGAAACAGTTATTTCCTTTCTGCAGGCAGTTAATTGCCCTTCTGTAATAATTTGTATATTCCCTAAATGCTGTAGGGATATTCTTCTTGCTAACTCTGCCTAAAATAAAATATAACAGAGGAAACCACTGGCTGTACGTTGGGGCAGGTCAGGAAAGGGGCAAGTTGATTTATGCTTCCAAATGACCCAATGCCATGAAGCATTTAAAGGCTTGCAGGGAGGGATGTGAGGAGTCCCTGGTTGCCACTGCCAGGCACAGCAGAGCAGCAGCCCCCACACCAGCCCTGGGAGGAGGGTACCACCCACTGCCCACCCCATGCTGTAAAGAGGGATGCTGCTGGTCCCACCTCTGCCCAACGCCAAACCCAAGAATCAGGGGAACTCATGCTTTCCAGTGCACTTATCTGCTTCCTGAAATGCTGCATGATCCACCCAAGTGCCAAAGTAAATGAACAAATCACATTTTTAATGTTTTGCTCGTTTCGTTTGATAGATTGCCAAGAGAGAAATTTCAAGGGGTCTACAAGTCACTCAGGTGAAAGAGTGAGTTTCTGTTGTATTTTTCATGTGAGTAAAATGCAGATCTATAAAGGATTAGGAGCCTTTATTCAGAGTCTGAACTTTAACATTCCTCAAGCCTCGAATTTTTAATCTTCAAAAGAAAGTAGTCATTTCATGGCGAGTTATGAAACGTGAATTATTTATTCCACCAGTAAATATGTAATTAGGCATATTTTGAAAATCTGTAATTAATCCCTCACCCCTTAAACCCATAAGAAATGCTAATATGCCTCTGAGGTAAGGCAGGTTTCTATAAAGGGCATTATGTAAGCTGTTCTGATCTGTTGTGTAATTATGTTTGCTGTCTGTAGTGGAAAAAAAGAACCCAGTGAGAATTTGTTGTGGAGGAGAGGGAAGAAAGAGAAGGAAAAGCTTTGCTCCTCACTGAGTAGGAGGCAATTATTAAATGCCAATATATCCAAAGCTTTTCATCTGACTGTGTTGGGTTTCAAAGGGTGTGGTGCATGCATTGGGCAAGAAAATCAGAGCTGGTTGTTTTATTCCTACTTGATCCAGCAAACTATCAGCCCTGTCTCAATAACCCCATAGCCAAGGAGATATTTTGGCCTGGCTCATACACCCACAGCTTAACACAGTTGTTGTTACCCACTCATTCTCTTGTTTCAGTACCTCCCCCAGTGGATTTTTCCTGATAAAATAGGGAGATCTTGAATCCAAGCAGTACCTTTTGAACCATTTCATGTTCACTTTTTCATTTTGCATCCTGATAGCACAGTATAAAGAAATATGACAAAAAGTAAATATATTCTCTCTCTCTCTCTCTCTCTCTCTCTCTCTCTCTACCTATCTATCTGTCTATCTGTCTGTCTGTCTTTGGCAGAAGAGTTTCTAGCTTGTTTTTGGATCAAGGAAATCTGTTGAGAAGAAAGTTTATCTGACTAATTTTACCATTGTGGAAAGCCCAAGAGCAGATTGCTAAGCTGAAACATGTTTTTAGTTTGAAATGTCTGGACATATTTTAAGAACCTTTCACTACCAGCAAGTGCCAGAGCTCTGTCACTTCACTGTAAGAGTCTCTTGTTGTCATTTTAATTTCATTAAGAGGACAAGGACAACCTACTGCTTGAGCTGATGGAAGTAAGGAGAGATTTAAAGGTCACTGAATGTGGTTTTGGTCAAAATTTGGCACTTTGGCAGTTTGGGCTGGACTTATGGGGCTCCATAAGGGGCCTGTACACATCAGAAAAGATTACATAAATTGTCTCAAAAAGCAAGCAGACAAGTTCATGCAGATATGCTCATTAGTGATTAGTGAATACAACCACCTGACTACAACCTCAGAAGCAGTAGGTTGCTGTTTTCCAAAATAGAATAGCAGAGGAAATATTTCTCTGTATAATGTGGACTGTTTCCAGTACTTAACCATTGTCAAAGTCCCAATTATTGAGCTTATTAGTTCATTATTTCCTCACTCCCATCAGTGGAGGTATGTGGGAACCTTATCTCCTTTTTCTTCCGTGCAGCTTTTTACTTTTGTTGCAAGGCAAGGACCTTGGATCAAATCTGTGGCCTCAAAATTATCTGGCCTCAGAAGCCCTCTGAAAAAACACACCTTTAAATGTGTGTTGAACACTCGAGAGCAGGCAGCACATGCTAACTCAGTACTTGATGAAGAAAGGCTCTCTCCCAGAAGTCAGCCGAAAGGTTGAGCATCAATCAAGCAGATGTACAGCCAGTTCTCTTCAGAAACTTAGGCAGCTTCAGGTTAGAAAAGCTGTAGCTCCTAAAACTCTGAAGTAAGAAAAATGTGCCTTTAGAAACCAAAAAATACCCATCAGGCTGCTCCTCAGCTTGAACATATTGCTGAGTCAATGACATCTGCAAAGTGGCACAGCACCGTTGAAGTGAATGTGGCTTTTTTCAGTTTGGAATACTCTAAAGCAATAAGAAATACAGCTTCCTGTAGAAGCTATTAACATGATGGTGAAATTGTTGTGGGGATTTTGATGTTTGTCATATTTATTAAAGACCTTGGAGATGTGGGATGATGTGAGGATCTCAGCTTTTGTCTGAATCAAGAAAGTGTACTGACAGGGAAGCTGCTGCTTCACTGGGGAGAAAGTCTGTGAAAATATAACTTGCTCCAATGTGGTTTTTGTTCTGAAAGCCTTTAATGCCTAGGCACCCTCTTCAGAGAAAAAAAAAAAGAAGACGTTTCCAGGGAGTAATTTATGCCACCTTAAATAGATGTGTTGGCTTTTTCATACCCATTAGCCCACAGCAGATGGACAAGACATCTAATTTTCTGGTGCATGAATAGTTGACTGAAGAGAGTAGAAGCCCAGCTCAAGCTCTCAGAGAACCTAGCCCAGATGGCAATTAAGAAGAGCTTCATACGTATCTCTGAAATTTTATTATTTTTAAGCCCAAATGATAATTTCTGGCATCCTGAATGATGAGTATTCAGCACTGGCATTTGGCAAAGCTGAGTCTGCTTATTTTTATTTCAATTACATATAAGTAAAAAATAGTCTTGTTTGTATTTTAAGGCACAGTAAAAAGGGAATATAAATTCCCATAATGTGAGCTTTTCAATGAGGTTTCATTTCAGTTTTCAGTTCATTTTGTAAAGTGAGTTTACAATAGAAATGCCACCGGTGGACATTATAGCCCAAAGTATGCTGGTTTCAGTGATGGAGAGATAAACCTCTCCTCAGACTGCTTTTGATGAAGAGAAGTGTCTGTGTCAACAAAACAATCCTAAAAAATGTAAAGGACCACTGCAAAGAGGAAGGGAATAATCAGTTCCCCACGCCTGTTGAAGATAGGACAAGAAGTAATGAGCTTAAATTGCAGTAAGAAAGATTCAGGTTAAAACCCTCTTGTGATAAGGACAGCGATGCACTGCAAGACACTGCCTGAGGAGGTGGCAGCGTCTCCAGCACTGAAGGCCTTAAAACCCCAAAGATAAGCATCTGTCAGGAATGACACAGGTGCCATGGGCCAGGAAAGGGACTGGTGACCTCTGGAAATCCCCTCCAGCCTTTGAGGTGATGACTCTTTGGGGTTATGCACTTTGGGGAGGTCTGTGACGTGACGATCCTGGAGAGTTGTTGTGCCTGTTGGAGGTTGTCATCGTGATAGGGGCTCCAAGTTGTTAGGTCTGGGGAGCAGCAGCAGTGGGACTGGAGCTCTGAATGTTGATAAATGAGTTTGGAGGAAATGACAAGGAGCACAAAAAAGAACTAGCATGCCTAGTTTCAGGGAAAAAAAAAATCAGGCAAATTGGGTAGCACGAAGGACAAGTCTTACAATGGACCCTCTCTTGTTTTTCTCATGAGCTCTCAGGGTACACCACTGTCCAGATTTCTTGCTGGCCGTATCCCTGAGTGAAAAAGTAGGAGTGTTTATAGTGTTTAATTTGCACTGTTCAGCAGAACAGGAGATTGCCAAAACCTAGAGGAGAGAGAAAAAGGAATGGGCATGGGGGGAAATGCAGTGGAGGGAGAAAGGACACTGAAGTTTCAGGAGCCTTTAGAGGGCAGTAAGTAGCCTTGGAGGGGGAAAAAAAGGGGGAAAAAAAGGAAGCTGTAGTAGATGAGAGATGGGATAGGGTGTTCAAAGGGGAGCCGGAAGGAAATGCTCCAGGATTTTGGTTGACAAACCTCCAGACCATACCGAACTTCTCAGGATCGTTTATACCTGACTGGTTTCTAATAATGCCCGTGTACTGAGATTTGCTGATAAGCTCAGGTGAATAGTAGTGGTATGATAAATATGCTTCTACTTGGCCCCTGCCAAGATATTAGTAGAAATCTGGTGTTATCTGTCTTTTAAACTCAGGACAGTGTGATCCACAGTTTGGTATAAAAGTAAGGAATCAGTAAACTAAACTAAATAATAAAACACTGAAATGCTACCAACTGCTCTCCTGCACCATTAAATGGTCCCTCCCTGAGGAAAGAAACCGATTTTTAGTCCCCATATATAAATATGTGTGTGTGTACACCCATGTTTGTGTGTTGTGCAGGCACCATGCCTGGGATGCACCTGACCCAAAGGAAGAGGTGGAAGCAACACGATGCCCACACACGCTGGCTGCTCTGGCAGCTGTGTTCACCACCACAGTTCCACTCTCAGTGACAGCCTTCTCCAGAAAACTTTGACTCTCGGGCAAGCTGGGCACTTACGCCAAGTGAGTAAGTTATGTCTGAATTTTTCCTCTTAACACCACAAGGAAAACTCCCAGTGTTATCTGCCAGGTGTTTCTCAAGGCGGTATTCTCTATTCTGTCAGAAGATGCTAATATATATGTTCATTAGACATTTGCTGTATGATAACTCCGTTGCGCCATTGCATTCCAGATTTCTGTGGTTAGTTGCTCACTGTAAAATTGCTCTTACTCTAACATGACTGCACAGGGCAGATTAATGTGCTGCTGCACATAAATGCTTGCCTTGCCAACTGGTCCCTGTTAGTCGGTTTGAGCGGAAAACCATGGGAGAAATTTGAAGTGAGAAGACATACAGATCTAAAGCCAGTATCTAACACAATGTAGCTGCTTTACTAGCTTATCCATGGGTCCCCACTTCCCGAGTATGTTTCATATAATTGCTACATTACATTTTTAATTATGTTTGTTTTCTTCCTTGCAGTGCCCATTTCTTATTTTTCTTCTTCAATGTATATAGTACCCCAGCAACATCCACATTTATAATTACAGAAGATAAAGTTATAATATTCCTGAGGCAAGACTGCATTTTAACAACTGTGCTAATGTGGAAAACAACTTGTGCAGAATAAATATGCCCTACAATTAGTGGTACGCCGACATTTTTCATGGTTACCTTACATATAAATAAACTCAAGCCACTGACATTTTTCCTGAGGGCTTTTATCTCTGCAGCCCCAAAACTGCAGACAGATTTGTTGTAAGTAACACTATCACCATAATAAGTTTGAAAACCCATTATTTTTTTTCCAAAAAAAAAAAAAAATTCATCTGCTTTTGCATCTGCATAGCTCGGGGCTGGGCCCGTGGGTCTGATATTGTCTGTCTGATGAACCGTCGCCGCGTCCTGGGCTCCCCAAAGCCTATCATTTGGCTGAGGCTAACAGGAGGTGACTGGGCAAAGCCGTTTCACCTGAGGGTGGGCCAGGTCACAGGTCACTTGTAATAGCTTCTCCATGCATCTCCAGACCTGTAAATGAGACCAGAGCCTGACTCACTCCACTACACTTTCTTTGTCTTAGACGGATGCTCTAATCAAACAAATTACCTAGCCCGTGATCACAGCCACTGAGCCAGAGATGGTTTTGCAGACGCTTGTCTGGAGCCCTCCAAGCCCCCTCGACCGTGCAGCGCTGCTTAAAAGAAAGGGCTAATGTTTTTCACCAAAGGTAATAAAAAGATTGCGGTCACTTGGCTAAGCTGACCTCAGAAAAAAATCCCTGGAGACACCGTAGGACACATTTTGAAATACACACAGCACAGCAAAGGGCATGTGTAAGATATAACAGAGGGTCTGGCTGCCCTCAGTGCTGGGGTACACGTGCTATGGCTCTACGGACCCAGCACATCTCAGTAAAGCCTAAATGCAGCGTCAGTAAGTGAATAGGTGTACCTTAACTCTGGGCAGGATTACACTCTGCTTGGGGTTTTCTTTTCTTTTTCTTTTTCTTTTTTTTTTTTTTTTTTTTAAAGGGGAAAAAGATTGAGATGGGCAAAAATCTCGTGGGAAGAAGGTGAGCCCAACCATAAATAACTGGGCTCACCCAGCACCGATAGAGAAAAGCATACAGGCGTGGTTTGTTTATTGTAAAAGTCAGCCTTAGGCAAAGGATTTAAAACTGATCAGCCTGCTACAAACATATTATATTAGTCTTGTATTTATTTATTGCACAGTCCTTTAGTTTTATTTATTGACTGTCATTCCCTACTGTACTGCAGGCAGTGCTGTCACTGTATTTTCTTAAAACTTTCACAATAAATTTGTAAACATAAAAAAATTCCAGCCATCCCATATTTTTCTTCTGCATTTTCCGGATACTTTGGTTTTTGTGGAAGTTATGTCAGTTGTTTACTTGATTCTGACGCCAAAACAAAACAAAACAAAAAAAAAAAACAAAATAACAACCACCCTAGGTACTTTCTAGTTTCAGATGTTTTGTGTGATTGTAAAACAGAAAGAAACCAGTTTTGACTGAGAGAGTGAGCTACTGCAAACAATCTGTTGCTAATATAGTCTAATTGCTAGTGATATTTTGAGAAAACAATTAAATTGGAAGTGGGGTTACTTTGGTGTTTATTGTCTGTGGCAGCTTCTTTTGGAAACAGGCTCAAGAGCTGCCGAACTGAGGCTGCGATGATGTGTGAATAATACTTACCATCAATACAGAGCCAGCCAGCAAAGGGGGGAATTACAAAACAGGCAAACTCACCTGTTAGATGTCAGGATGGGCACTGAACTGTCGCATGATCAGAGGTGGGTCCTTCCACTTACCTGTGTTTGAACCCTGCGGCATCGCTCTCCTTTTATTTTACCAGGACCGGGGAGATACTTAAGTGCCTGCTGGGTCTGAGCTAAAAGAATCTGCATACATTTTTTTATTAGAGGGAAAAGTACCATATACCGGAAGAAATACATTTGAACCATGAATGTAACAGCTCAAGGGAAAAGTCTGGGCAAAATTCCCATGGATCTCCCCACATCCAGGTTTTCACTGCTGGTTGTCACTGCGATTAGTTCAAGGTGTAAGCAGCTGTGCTGAAAGAAGAGGTTGTCACCTACCACCAGGCCTCTCACTTGTTCTTTAATCCCCTCTGCTGGAAAACACCTCCTGTCCTTCCCTGCCAGCAAAGCTGCTCACCTGGGTCCATCCAGCCCCATTTTGAACATCTCCAGACCATGCTCCAAAAACCTTCTCGTTAGATGAGGCCATTCCTGTGCAATCTTTTCCTGATGGGCTGCAGCCATCACAAAGAAGCTGAACATGGACATAAAGGTTGGTCCAAGGCTAATAAAAATGCTGTGAAGACTTGGTATAAACCAGCAATATGATTGACTCAGCAGTACTTCATTGAGTTCTGCCATCACATACAAGATGCTACGGCAGAAATGGTATGAGAGACGTAATTTCCAATTCAAAAAGGACAGATCTTTGGATATATGTAACATGCCACCCCGGAACTCACCCTGATAGCTGCTGTAAGGCAGCAGATGCTGACCTGATGCCGGTTACTGAACTTGGTACCACTGGGAGAGGTCAGCACCAGTCTCAGCCCCAGCCCAAACCATCCTGGCCTTCAGCAGGTGCTGAGCATGTGTTGCTGCTCCACAGCGTCAAGAAGTCCAAGTGCGTCAGAGAAAACATTTTAACCTCATCTATATGTTGGTTGTTGAGTTGTAGATTTTACATTTGCAAGCTTTTCTATTGTGGCAGAAAATCTAGGAAGTACTTTAGATCTCCTGTGAGAAAACTGATGCTCTCAATATCTTTTGGCTCCAGAAGCTGGAGATTTAGGAAAAGCATCAGCTACCATCTAAGGAGGAACAAAATCAGGTGAAGGGCTCTGACAGTGAGAGACTGTCTCAGGAGTTCTTTCGTTTTTGCCCTCTCTGCAGAACTGCCTACATCAAGACCTTAAAACCCCTCTGTAAAAGCTGTTTGCGTGTGAGCAGATGGTATTTCATTGTCTTTTGCTACTGATCTTGAATTATCAGCCTTTATAATGAAAATGCCAATTCAGCCTTGACTGTTCTGCTATAACTCTACCAGGACCACTATAATGCACACACCATATATACTGAATATTTATTATGGTACTGTGCATATTATTTATTGTATATGCAGCATATTTTGTAGGTGAAAAATGATACCTTATCTAAGTCAATGAGCATAACCAGGAAAAATATGGCAGAGTAATCATGTGATTCATAATTGACATCTGCTCTCCTAAGACTTGGACAGAATCTGAATTTTCAGCATACGCCGGAAATGCTCTTCTGTTTCCTGACCTGGGCATGAGTGTGCCACCACTCTCCACAGCAGCTCCATCAATCTTCCTTATTTCCATAATTCCCTGGGTGCATAGAAAAGCTGGGCCAGCACATGCTGAAAATATTTCAAGAAGTTGCAAAAAAGCGCTGATGTTTTTCAGTGTCCGGAAACAAGACAAGGAAGTGGGGTTTTTTTCTGTCCAAATGCTAATGAAGACCAGCCTGAGTGCATCCACAGGGTTCTCACAGATTCACAGTAGGATTTTATGTGTGTGTGTGTGTGCATGTATATATGAGTGTATCTTCTGCTCTGATTTCACACTCTTGGATGTCACCACACAGCCTGGACGTGGCCAGATCAGTGAAACCCCTGCAGACTCACCCCCCTCTCCAGCACTGACTCTTTGGTTCAGTCCTATCCTAAACCCCCACTTCATGCATTTTTCTGACACAATAAGTGTTCCTTGCATGTACTTGGAGAAACATAGAGTCAAATTGCTGAGAAAAGAGGATTTGGGTAATGGGGGTAATTGATTTTTATCACTTTTGCTCCTTCTGGTCACCAGAAACTCACGGTGCAGTGGGTGATCTGGCTGCACTCAGGTCCTTTAAATAGTTTGTCTCATCAGCCTAATTATGGACCAGATTTACAGCAGACTGAATGTACCAGTGGAATACATAGGCATCAGTGAGCAACTCCCCAGAAGAAAAGAGGGATGCAGAAAAATACACAGAAATTACATAATAAGTAAAGTCACATCTGGTCTACAGAGACTTGACTGAGTTTAAAGAGAATAGAAGGGAGATGAAGTTGGAATTTGAGAACTGGAGCTGTGTGAGGCTTCTCAGTTCAACAAGCACCAACAGCTTGGGAAGATTTCTTTTCATCATCCTGTTTTTTTCTTGCTTTTGGAGATTCTTTAGTGTCTGCTACTGTGACTGGGAGAAATCTAGAGCTGTCTCAGCCCATCGCAGCCTGGCTGTGATATGGCACCCTTGCACGTGTGGGAAGGAGGGCAAGGGTGGAGAGGAGAGGATGATGAAGGGTTTATCAGTATAAACAACAACAGGGACATAGCAAGACTTTTCGAACTACCATCCAAATCACATTATCGATGGCATCTAGAATCCAGCCCACATCTTTATTGGCACTGCTCTCTCTGCAGGAATGTGGCCAAGATTGTCTCAGCATTTCAGTTAGTCCTTCTTGTCAATGCTTTTTGGACAGATAAGGTTCTGTTTATAGTGCACTTAAAAGCAATAGCTGAAGAGAAGAGAGGCTTCACCACTTTGATATGCAAAAGACAACAAATTTTATGTATATATGAGGGGAGCTAATCCTGCTCTCACTGAAGCCTTTTGGAAGATTCCCAGTGACTTTGCAGAGACTTTGAATTATGGCCAGCTTTTGCCTTTTCTTTCTTTTTTTTTTTTTTTTCCCCATTCCCCTCTCGCAAAATGTCAGGAATAAATATTTTAATTCAAAATGGCACTGAGGTACCCTGCAGCGCTGCAGTCCGGGACCCTTTCCCCAGCAGCCTCCCGCACCTTTCCCGGCAGTGAGGAGTGCAGCCGGAACACAGCCCTTCGGCAAGCACAGCCACACCAGGGAGGTGCCAAAACACTGCAGAGCAAGGCCATTGTTAACTGTCAGAGAGGCTGTTTTGTACATTCAAAACTCACCAAAAAAAAAAAAAAATCTATTTCACTTGGCTCAGTGAGCTGCTGAGGAACCTGCACGCTCTTTGCAACGTGCCTGCTACGGAGTAAGACATAAAAAGTCATTTTAGAGATAATTTTAAAATATTTCAGGTCCTCTGGGTACGCCAGATCAATGGAAATAGGGCCAGAAATGGAAATCAGTGCTTTATACCAAAATAACCAAATCTGGTTTGGTTACACTGCCCTTGCCCCAGGAGGAGTTGGCAGCTAGGCAGAGAGGAGGATTACTTTACTGAGAGCAGGAGAGGAATAAGGCCTGTGAGTAGTGTCTGCAAGAAATACCTCTTTAAAAATGTGTTGAATTTTAATGAAAGTAGCTCATAATGTGTAAGAGGCAGAATGCTGTTATGTCGCAGTGGACTTGCTTACATGTCTAGCCTGGGAGCTGTTGTGAAGCCTCATAGTCTGTATCATGGGACTCAGTATGCCTTGGAACAGTGTTCTAGTAGTCAGTTGTTTTTATGTACTCAGCACGTACCCATACATATGGATAGGTTGAGAGATGCATGTACATTTATATATATTTCTGTGTTTATAAATCTGTATATACATATATGCATATGTGTGTACATATATATTTTTAGACACGCTGCATATTATTGAATATACATGCTACACCTTTGTATGCATGCATACATATGGATATATGCTTAAGCCTCTGTGCATTTTCATGAGATAAACAAAGCACAAAAAAAGAAAAAAAAATCTAAATAATGTAGACGACTAACAATATATAAAAAATATACATATTTAAGCACATCTTGAGGTTTTGTATGTATACAAATGTATATGTGAAACAGTTTTATGGGTACTGTACCTTCTCAGATAATGCAGGATGAGCCAGATGATGTAGTGTTCATAGTGGATAAGTGCTACAAAGTAAAAAGTATCCTCCTCACATATGGGTCAGCTTGAAGTGACAGCTTCAGTGACACAGGGACCAGCTTCCCAAAGAGGATTTGCACAAACGGTGCTTGGAAATGTCCCCAAGAGTGAAAGTATTTGGCTTTGAAAAGTGGCTGGGCTGCCTTGGTGGGGTGAAGGGGCTGTCAGGAGCAGCCCCAAGGGTGCAGCCAACACCTGATACCCACAGCACCGTTCACACTTCCAGCTCTGACAGCGAGTGGGATTTCAGCATAACATCAGGTTCAGGTATGTTTGAAAGTTTAAAAATGAATCATCATTTGCTAATGGTTCTATCTCCTAAATGCTTCTAATACGCTTATTATCACATCATTTAAGCATCCAGAATGGTACTAGGAAACATCAGTCTCCTGCCAAAAGAATCTGAAGCACGTTTTCTGGCTGCAGCGTTAAGTTTCTTCCCAGGGCTACTTAGTCTTGATGACTGTCTTCCAGGTAAAGCAGAAAGAGATTACCTTCTCCTTCCAAAAAGGGTAGGGCTGTCCTGATTTTTGCTGCCAATTCTTGGCATGCTTCTTCGAGCGGCCGGTACTCTGCTCCTGTAAATTCCATTCAAGAGAAGAAAAATGATACTGGGGGGAAAAAAATAATGAGAAAATCAGTAGCATTTCTGAAAGTCAAGTGAGCACCTCTGACTTCACTGTGTCACCTAGCTGACAGCTAATGCTGAGCATGTTTTTCACAGGGATAAACCCAAACCACCAAACACGGCTGATGCAAGCAAGTCACAGTGACAGCCCTCCAAGGCAGTAGGTTTTGCCAAAGTCCAGCTCAGATAGATGCTCCATGCTCTCTACCTGCCCCAAAACAATGAAAAGCAGAGGTCACTTTAATGTCTTCCAGGTTCAAAAAAATGAAGAGGGGAAGGTTGTTGATAGGGACAAAAATTATTCTGGGGTTCTCAGGAAACAGCTGGGTTCTGCTTCCCTGTGGTACTTGGTTCCTCCAACATATGCTCACAGGTGCCTTGAGCTGTGGGGTCTCAGCTGTGAGACTACCTTCACCACATGAGCTCTCCTGGGCACAGGAAATTTTCCTTTTCCCCTCAGTTCCTGGTGTTTGAGGTCCTAATTTGCCAAGCCCTTGCTTTGGAGCAGGGAAAAAAGCACAGTCCTGTGAGAGTGATGTGGGATGGCCACCCCTGCGGACAGGGCCAGAGAGGGAGCAGTAGGCCAGTTCCCAACGCTTTTCAGATGCCCTCATTGAATGACAGAGGGGGAAAAAAAAAACCTGGAGATGTCAGAAATGCCAGCACTGAAGGAAAGAAAGAATGGGGGGAAAAGCACACACACATCTGCAGCTGATTTAACCGTATAAATAAATGGTAGGTTCCTTTGGCACTCCCAGCACAAATAATTAAATGGTGCATTTGGGTTCTAGGACACCATCGACCAAAAAATGTAGAGAGATATAAGAGAGAGTGACATGTATATGTTTGTCCTGGATCATATGTTTATCTTTTTCCCCCTCTGCAATTAAAAATTCATTAATAACCATATGACTGAAATAAAAGCAGGGCAGGGAGGCTGGATGGGGAGCTGGGGGCTGCTGTGCCTGGAGTGAGACCGGGGCTCTGGTTTTGTTTAGGGCCACGCCTCAGCAGTTTTAAGACAACACAATGCAATTACCCTGACCACAAAATGTTCTGCAAGAGCCCAGTGGTCCCCAATGCCACCAGGAAGGGAGATGCTGGGAGCAGGCCAGGTCAGCCGAAGCCTCTGCGATGGGACTGTCTACTGAGTTCTCAGGCAGCCCTGAGATGTTAAGGTGAGCTTAAATCCATATGACTCTGCCAGATCCAGGGATTCGTCTCCTGTAACTACCTGTTTCTATCTGATGGAGGTGTTCAGCTGAGGATGGGTGAGATGGATACTGGCAGACAGAGCTTGAAAAATGTTCTTTCCATCTCTTAAAAAATCCTTCCCAGTGCTGGGAACCTGCTGCCTGTGTTCAGGTGAAACTCCCCTGGCACTTTTTCTTAGGAGCAATGAAGACATCAAGCCTTTATGGATTCCATTATTATTTTGTTTTATTGTGTTGTCATTTTATGAGGGACTTGAGGCCCACAGGGAGCAGGAAGGCGCTACCAACTAAACCAGGGTGGGGAGCGGGGGAGGCACGTCGAGGCTGCCTGGTATCGGGGAATGATTTCATCCAGAGCCCTATTGTGGCAGGGAAACAATTCCTGTTTACCAACAGGCCCACTATTGTGCTGCTGGTGCCAGAGGAAATCTGCGGCTGAGCAGGGTTGCACAATTGCCAGTATGGTCCCTGCCAGAGCCCCTGGATCCATGAAGCTGGGACAGCAGGCAGGGCTCAGCACGGCACGTGGGTACTGATCTACCTTGGCGAGGCAGCCTGAACCCGGCCATGCAGTCACAGGCTGTTATTATTTTGGTGTGAGCATCAGAGGACTGATCCATGCTGTTTTCCCCCTGCCTGCTTGTTTTTCCACTCTCTCGCATCAATTTAGGGGTCCTGGGGTCAATGCAATACGTGACCATACAAGCATTGTTACAGTCACTGCATGGGGTGCAAACAGAGAAGGATGAGTTTGCTTATACCACCCTTTTATTATTTTTAAACATTACTATGTAGGTAATGTTAATACCGAACCAGAGAGGGATTACCAGAGAGGGATTTGTGAGTTAAGATGGTAAGTGGTATCAAACAGTCTCCCCATCCCTCTCCCAGACTTCTTCATCCAGAATTTAGATCACCTTAATGCAAACCCGGATGCCTCAGGCTCCCTATTCTTCTCCTCTCACCCCATTCGCTTGTAAAATGGACATTCAGTTTTAACCTGTGGACTAGGGAAGGAGCAGCTTTGGAAGGAATGAACGCTAGACAACAATAATGATGAACACGGTGCTCCAGGCAAGGTAGCTCAGCAGTACCTAATCTGATTTGCACACCTAAACTCCACTGCCAGCACCTCTGAACTGAACCCTCATAGCCCCCCAAGCCAGCAACACTGTGCCTGGACAAGGAATCTGCAGCTGGTTGGTTATCCACAAAAGGATATGTGGTCCTAAGTAGTCAGAGAAGGTTGGAAGGTCGATGAACTCCTTTGTGGCTTCATAGACCCCACACAGCACAGATCCATATTGGCTGCAGGGCCATGGCAGCTCCTGAGCAGTCTAAGCTAGGTTTTAGGGGGGACATAGGCATCCCCTTTAGTATTACAGATGTGTCTATGCTCAGATGGCTACAGCTCATGCAGCTACACGTGAACTAATTTAAGTGAAGTGGTGCTGCCAGCAATGCAGATCCTGTCTAGGGCAAACTGTGGCAGAGATATAGGATTTGCCCATGTCTCAGAAGGTTTTCACTGCTCACCCTGAGCTCCCACAGCTCTATCTACCAGGCTTGAAGCTACTGCAGGTATGTTCCTGACTGTACAGTAGGAGCTGTTCAGTCCTGCAGCCCATAGATCTCAATGTTTGTCATCCTCCACCTTCCTCAGCCATCCTGTCTCCTTCTCATGAGGGCAACCCTTGGGGTTTTATTTTACCAGTCCTGCCCCAAAAGTCCAGGCTGGAAGATAATAAATGACCTGATTTTCCACGCCTCCTTAGAAAACTTGGAAACTGGGCTACACACAAGCTCAACTGGGCTGCAGAAATACTAACCAACCCCTTAGGACTTCTCTTTCTGCATGAAAAGAGACTGGGACAATCCTGAGAGAACGAAACAGCCAAAAATGGTTTTAATTTACTTCCCTGTATGGTGTGTGGTCACCAAGCAGGGACTGGGTCAGCCTCCAAGCCTAATCATTGTTTCTCTAAAAGGGCATTTATAGAAGCTCTCCATCCAAGTGGAGGGACACATGCTCCTGTGGTGTCATGTCAGAATTTCTGCAAAACCACGCAGTTAATGCAAGAGTGCAACCTTGTACTTTGTTTTGGGGTTGGATATTTTATTTTCTGTCATAGGCTGCTGGCAGATAGGGTACTATTCCCTCAGCCTGTTATGAGTGTACACTGAGCCATTCCCAGCCAGTTGGAGCTTTTCCACAAGATGGTACTCAGCCCAGTCTGTAATTGAAACAGGGCAGGGATGCTCCTGGGGAAAGCAAACGTCAGCCAAAAAACCAGGCCGCGGTAGTCAGAGATATTTAGTATACAAATAAGAAGTTGTTTCATAAATATCTTATAAAAACTGTAATTTACTTCCCAATATTTCAGCAGATTATCTTAATGCAAACAGCAGATGTATTTTGGAACAACGAAACAAATGTTTAGCGAAATTAAAGTTATTCATGTGCAGTCACACAGGGAATATTTGCATGATATTTTACTAATTGCTCCAAAATCTGAATTGTAGCAAATAAACAAACAGGGGGAAAAAAATAAACCAGTAGAAAGATTAGCCCCAGGCCTCTCTTTTTTTAAGTTCTCTGAGTCTTTCTTCAACTGCTCAACCTTTTTTCTCTGGTGTCCTGGGGTTCTTCCCCAGTCTTCTCATCACTCTTCTCAGGCCTGTTATCTTTTTGCAGGCTCCTGTTTTTCCCCGATGGGATTTTTTCCAAAAAGGGACTTGATTTTCTTCTTTCCTTGGAGTCCAAGCACCCTTTCCCAGTCTGCAGTTCTGCCTGCTACAGTTTCTTATTGATTTGCTGGAGTCAACAAGACCAACTTCCTTAACCATTTTGGGGAAGCTATTTTACCTAGCTCAGGGATTGCCCCAAATAGCATTAGCTGTACAGAAAAACCCAGCAAAAAAAGGGTAGGTGCTATTTTAGTGGCCAGGAATTCAGACTTGAGATACTTTAACCTTCTCTTACAAGTTTCAAGTTACAGCAGCGAGAATCGAGTTGTAGTTGCTGATTGTTATGACATTATTTTTTGTCAGGTCTATTTATTTGCCCTCCCGGAAAAGAGAATGTATTTCGAGACGTCAAAATATTTTGTTTGCCCTCATTTGATTGCAAGAGGAGCCTTAGGTGAGGTAAGAAAAATGTATGTTTATCGAAATGTTGGTGTGCAGTAGATGGTTACAGGGTTGTATATGTTTCATATACCAAAATTGAAGGAATGCTGAGAGTACAAAAAAAAAAAAAATCTAGCAGTAGGAAGTTAGCAAAGGTCAGAATTAAAATTGATATGTCATGAAATCCCGTTGACTATAGGAGCAAGTGAGAGCTGCAGCATTGGAAAGAGAAGTCCTTGGTTTCATGCTACATGAAAAGTTGCTTTATGCCCAAGGTACTGGAGTTTCTCACAAAAGTGAGTGTCTCTTAACGTCTTTCTGTCAGGCACTGTAGGTGGGTAGAAAATGAACCTTCTCTGCATGATTTCTACAGCAAAGATAATTTTTTTAAGCATCTGAGTCTTTAAGATCCAAAATATCATTGTAAGTCACATCCCTAACACTGAAAATGCTCCCAGTAGCATTTTGGATTCTAGAGGAAAGTCTGGGAACCTTGGAGGGAGTGGGTGCAGCCACTCTGTAGGCACTTTGTTGCCTAAACAGGTAAGGTAGGGCCACCAAAACTCAGGTGTAGGCTCACTGGCAATGCAAATTCTGCTTCCTTCCAGTGCAAAGACAGTGCAGAGGGTTTAAATCTGAAAATTAAGTTGCTGTTTGTTGCTAAAGAATTGATGTCCATCGGGAGCAGGGGACTACAAGTTCCCCGCAGAATTGCATATGAACAGCCTCTTGGTTTCCTTGGGGCATTCATCAAGTCCCAGATTCCAGCCTGATGTGGGGTGCACACCTCCTCTTAAGCTCATATAATGAGTATTTTCAGGATCCTTCTTTTCATGCTGGCCAGTATTTGCATTTTTACCTTCATTTTCCTGGTGGTAGTGAGGTGCGGTTGGATGGGGATGCTGAGCTAAATGCACAGGTAGGTGACAAAGTGTCCAGAAATAATGTCAGTTCTGCATCCCAAATAGTCCTCAGAGGTTTTGTTCAAGTATTTCTGAAGGGTCAGTTGGTCTGTTCTCCTCTAACCTGATATTTTACTTTTTGTACTTGAAACAACCAAGGTAATATAAAAAGCAATGGGTGTATTATCTGACTAAATAGGAAAAGCAAAGGGGAGAACAGGATACTATTGTTGCTATTCTTTTTTCTTTAAAGAAGGGGGTTTCCATTCATGAAGTTTACATTTCAAACTCACTGAAATCTTTCTTTGGCCTCTCCCATCCGCAGGTCGCCACAGGAATATGTAAAAAGGAAATGTTTTATTTTAACAGAGTCGAACAAAGTACATGGAACACACCCTTGCCACTGCACAACATTCCTGAAGTTAAATCGCAGAACCAAGCAGAACATTCCCTCCCTCCCCCCCCACTTGATCTTTTATTTCATTGAAAAGAGCCCAAAGTATGATATTCTTTCAGGAAGCATAAATTGTATTGCTGGAAGTAATAGCGATCTAAGCAAAGTCCCATAGGACTTATGCCACTCTGCTTTCTGAAAAGCTTCATTCAAGTACATCCAGTGTTGCCTCATTCCCAACCACTGCCCTCGTGGCCGTGGACAGGGAGCTTTGGATGATGCCAAAGCCACTGGATATTTTGGCATTGGGCATTTCCAGGTGTTTTGGCCATTACAGGCAGCCCTGGGTCTCGGGGGAAGCTGTCAGAATCTTGCTCAACCATCCTAAGTTTGGTCCCGCTTCTTGCTGTTCAATATAAGTGTGTAACACCCATGACTGTAAATATGTACATGCATGGAGAGGGAAATAGATACATTTATCTTGGCTCAAGACAAGCAGCATCTCCCCAGGGAGCTACTTAGGAGCTTATGGAGGAGCCAACAGCAAAGTGCAGTGGGCTGTACCTTTCTACATGTGCGTTATAGAAATTATTGGCTTGTTGCTGATGTTTATGGTGAACAAATAGTTTATTTCTGGGCTAAGAAAGATTCCAGTGTAAATACTCAACTGGCAGCTAGCTGGAAGTTTGCCACTTGAAGTTAAAAGGCCCGTGACCAATGGTGTCAGATTAACATTTCGAAGTTGGACAATGTACAAATGGTGTTCTTGGACTGGAATAGAAATAGATGAAAGTGGTCTACTGCAGTGCAAATAACAAACTGGCAACCAGCTGGTCATTGGAAAGAGAACGTGCTATGGGAATATGCTTTCTGCAGAAATACTTTATTTTGGAGATAAGTATCAACAATGGGAAGATGAGGCTTGTTTAACAAGAACCATATGGTCTCATCCTGCTTTTATTCCACTCAGTGGCAAAACCCTGACTGGCTTTTGTAGGTGCAGGATGGGGATTACTGATAATAAATAAGAAGTATAAAAAGTTGTCCGATCTACTATTGCCCTTCAAAAGCTGTAAACAGATTTTTTTTTAACCCACATGCTGATATTTCAGGAGACAATAACTGAAAGGAAGCAGAATTAAAGGTGCTTGCTGAAAAACAACTTCTTCTCACAAAATAAACCAAGACAAAGATTCATTCAAGACAAAGTGATCAAACTGTGTGAAACCAATACAGCAACATTTCCAAGCTGATAAGTGGAGAAGTAGTGGATGGGTTCATTCAAAAGAAAAAGTAGTTTGAATTTTTGTGGAAAGAAAACAATAGCCTGTAAAAAGTAGCTTACGTGCAAATGGGGAAATGAAGCAGGGACTTTGGTGAGGTTTAAGTAACTACACAATTTATTCTGTTAGCAATACAATTAAAGATAACAGAATTTAGCAATACAGTTTTCATATAGTCACAAAATTGATTTGTGCTACAAAAAAAAAACAAAGGAAAGAAAAAAGAATGCAAGCCAAGGGAGTTGCAGCTTCAGTGGAAAATCCTGTTTTGGGAACTTTTCAAGGATGTAAAACATCATCTAGAATTGTTTACTTTTATGGATAGGAAGTAAAAAAGAAGTCAAATAAGAGTGGAAATGGTATTCTTACCAGAGTTTGAAGGTTGCAGTAGAACCAGTACAACTCAGCACTGCAAACTCATTTTTGAAACTGTGTTTTGGTGCTTTTTTTTTTTTATATAGCTGCTAAGGTTTGTCATTTTGGTCTCAAAAAGACACAAAGTAGGAAAGTAGTAATTATTAGGAAAAAATCAAGATTTAACATGAAAAAATATGAATTACATATGCAGAGGCTCACGTGTCCCTTTGGGTGTAAGTACTCAATCCTATTGAAACCAATAGGATGAAGACAGCTTTTAAAAATCAAGGATATCAAAATTATGCTTATGTTACATATTTAGCTACATCATTCTATTAGCTCTGTTGGTTTTGCTCACAAGGTTTCTTCTTCCTTTCTTGCTTTTAAGCATGGCAAATAGTGAAATTGTGGAGAAATAATACAGAACATGAAGCGTGTGAGGATTCAGATGTTCAATTTGACTGTCTTAAATCATCTTCACTTTTGACTTTGAACACCCCTTCCCTAGGACTCCCTTGGCTTTACACTGGTGTCGAAACAACCTTAAACCACTTTTATGTTATTTCTGGGCTCCTGATGCCCATCTCATCCCCTCCATCTGAAACATGCCGAGTGCTCAGCTCAAATTTCTGTAATCTGAAAGTGGTTTCAAGGCCCAACGATGAAGGTGATCCCATGCTGTCTGGTTGTGTTTGTGATGGAAGTACATGCCAAGTGTGGTCCTGACAAAGCTTCTGAAAGTGCTGGGATGTTTCTCCCACATGACTCTCCCACAGGGTAGGTTATTCACAGGTGGGCCCTGGTGGAACAGGAATTTGTATGCCAGCACTTTCAGGATTCAATTTTTTTCAAGTTTTCAGCATTTCTCAAATAAAACAGAATGAGAGGACTCAGGTTCAGTGTCCATTTATGGGACCAGTAGTAATTTGGCAATGTTACCAATAAATAAACATCCACGCTTCCCTAAAGAGTGGGACTGCACCACCTCACCCGTCCAGCTCCCCCAAAGCTGGGGGGAACCCTCTAATTTTATCCCTCCCTTCCTTTACTTTTCCCCAAGCAGCGGGGATAGCTGGAGAAACCCGTCATCATTTTATTGCTGTTTCTAATAAACACATATGGTGATGCCTATAACAAGAACAACAGCGAGTTGCTATTGTTCAGCACACGGCCATATGTGGGCTGTCCAGCGGCTCAGCAGCTGCATCGTGAGTGCTCAGGAATGTCGATAGCCCAGAGAGAAAGGAATGATTTTTAAGGGCTCTGAGCCTCACAAATAACGTGTCTGCTTTACATACTGCTGTTGCTAAAACAACTTCTGACCCGTGGTGTGCCAAAAGCATAGACGTGGTGTTAGTCACTGCAGAAGTTTACAAGGTGATTAAATTGTTAGCAATTGCAATGTGGGGACTGAGAAATTAGCTGGGAGCATGTTGAAAGGAGCTTTGCAAAACAAAAAAAGGCTCAATATATAAATATATTGTGTGTATATATATATACACACATCTGTATATGTACATTTATACACTTAGTTGTTTTTTTTTTGACATCAGAAACTCAGGCCCTTGCACATCTAGTACTTCACACAATAAAAACTTTGACCCCAGCACTAATCCGTATTTATTTTATCCCGTTGTGCAAGGTTGAAAGGCATGCAATTTACCAATAGTTTTTTTCTCCATTGGCTGCGCTTCCCTCTGGCCTCATACAGCTCTGCTAGGGATAGATGATGAATACTGCAGTGGTGCAGAGGCAGCCCAAACATAACGGTTGGGATGCCTCACGCACAACTGTATTTCTAACACTCTTCCCGATGCCATATTTAAACAGCAACCTGACTGAAAATGAACAGCCCATCTGTACATCTTCATTTTTTTCCATCAGTGTGTTTGAGGGGAGAGAGAGAGAGAGACTGTGACTGAGAGAAAAGAGAAATAAAACTTGAAAGAGGACTACGATTTTTCAAATTTGGACAAACACAGGCAGGCAACCAGTGCTTTATTTAAGCCCTTGAATAATTTAGCTGATTTTGTGTGTGTGTGAGAGAGATGCTGAGTATCTACTGTAAATAAGAGGAGAGAGAGAAAATTGTAAAGGATCCAAAAATCAACTACTTGCATATGTCTCCAAACATGGATTTTAGAAGTCTGATTTAAATATCACAGTGCAAATGGTTTTGGCCTGTGTTTCTAACACATGGCAGGAAGTCTCGGTCTTGTACTTCTTTTGCATATGTACACACTATCTCCATGGCACACAAATTACCTGTATAATGGGACACGATTTGAGTAACCCATAATACCCCAGGAAGAACCACATCCAGGCATTCACAGAAACCATAGACCAACTCAGACTGCCAAAATCCACAACCGCTTTTGCCCGGTAAACGAAACCACAAAAATCTGCCTGCTTAGATATCCTGACAAAAAGTAAATATTCTGGGTGACGTACTTTTCGATAACATACCCGGTAGTGTGGAAAAAAAAAATAAAAAAAAAATAGAGGGGGAAAAAAATAACTTCTGTTTACTCTCTCTTAGGAAGTTCTTTCCAATGGGTGAAGCCGAAATGCCCCCACTGACTTCCCTTAGAATAACGAAGGGCCATATTTCCCCCATAACAGATGTACATGGCTCTCGGTTCCTCCTGGGAGTAGTGGCAGAACTTCAAACAAACCCCGTGCCAAGGCCAGATTTTCAGAGGTCCCCAGCATCCTCCGGTTCCTGTTGATTTGTAAGCGACATGCAGCTTGAGGTTTTGCTCGTTCCTCAGCTGAAACTTTCAAAACTCGTGATTTCTCAGCGTGAGTCAGTGTTTTATGTAACCCCAGCTTGCATTCCTCCAAACCCCTCCTGAGCTCGAAGCGCTCTGACAGCCAACCTCTAATTCTCCATCCTTGCAGCTGACAACTTCAGCCCTCTGATGGTGGCACATCAGGCTCCTCATGCTGCTCCTGGGGGGCTTCAGGGCCCCAGCAGGGCTCTCCTGGGTACTGTGGGGACCAAGGCTGGGAGAAAGCTGGACTGGAGTACGGAGCTCCACTCTTAATGGGCAAAATGCTAGGCTTCCCTGCAAAAGGGGTTCCTGGGTTGGTTTGGTGGATTTCTTTTCTCTTCCCCGAAGCAGTATCAGTTGTATCCATGCCCCTGCCAAAACAAAACAAAAAAAACCAAAAACCAAAAAACATTTCTCATTTAAAAGTGGTAGGAAGGAAGAGCACTGACTTGATGGATCCCACTTGGTGTTCTTCCTGCAGGCACCTTGGATGGCAATTTCAGTTCACACCCCTGGTACCCTGCTTCACCTTGAAGGCAGCATCGTGAAGTTTGGCACCTAAACAAGCTTGAAAGGTGGCTTATTACACCATGATTATTTTTCTACCATTATCTGTGAAGGCACTGAAATATACAAAAGCAGATAAAAACAGTGGGAGAAGTTGAGAAACTAAATCCCATTTTTAATTCCATTTCTGATTTTCCTTTGAGAGGTGAAAAATCTCAAACTGAAATGGTTCCCCTATCAGCTTCCCATGCCCATTTTTAGGGGTAACTCCTCATTGGTAGGATAAACCCTCCCCAACCCCTCAGTGTCAGCACAGCTCTCCCATTTCCCAGGGCAGCCAGGAACCCTCCTGCCACTCACAGTAAGAGGGAATGCTGGCTTTGGTTGGTCACCCTGTCCCCACCACAGCCAAACAGGAGTCAGTGAGCAGCTCTTATGTTCCTGATGCACAATTTCTTCTTCCTCAGTTTTGGAGGGGAAAAGTCCCTTTTCATTTTGCCAGCACCCACCTTGTCTCCCTCCAAGTGGCAGGAATCACAGCATGATAAAACCTAAAATGACTTTTTTTTTTTCCCCACAAAAATTAAGCCGCAGTTTGCTGGAGCAGGAGCTTGTGAAGATATGGCTTTGTTGGAAAGGTTTGGTGTTGGGGCAGAGAAAAGTGTGAGGAAACACTGGAGTGCTTGGTGCAGTACAGTGGGAAGGGGATGGGAGGACTGGAGAATCCATGGAGAGGGCTGAGGCACCCCAGTATTTGAGGTGGAGCCATTAGCACCTCAGTGTGCCTCTGCTGTTTGAGACATACCCAGTGCACTCAAGCCAATGAGAAAAGCAACTCAGAAGCACATTTCGGGGTAGTTTTTCAGGTATTGTTGGTCCTTTTTTTGTAAAAATAACTGATTTGCTTGTTATATGAAAGGAGTACCTCAAATTTAAGCCCTAGAAAGACATATAGGACAAAAAAAAAAAAAGCACAAAAAAACCAAAACAAACAAACAAAATTTTAAAAATAAAAAATACAAACAACAACAACAACAAAACCAGCAAAGCAGAACAAAACAAGACCTGAACAATTTCCTGAAATAAATGTTGTTCTTTTGTCTTACCATGTTAAATCCGTGTCTGTAAGTGTTTACAAATACATGTATTCACAGGTAAAAACACCTCATGATGATAAAGTAGTCTCACACAAGAAATTCTTTACAATATTGAGAGAAACCATGGAGAAATGGGAAGATCAAGGCAAGGGGAAGAACGTACCAGCTCACTCCACTAACTATTTAGATGCAGTTTGGTAACAGCAGAACAAGCAGTTCAACCTGATGCTCAGGATGCTGTGACTGTGTGCTGCCACTGTACAGACCTCAGGTATTGAAACCCTCTCCCAGAAAAGTGATGGGATATTTCTTATCTTCTTTATTGCATGAATTTTAAATGCATGTCCGTAGGGTCACTGCCAAGTTTTGCAGTTGTAATGACTGTAGAACGTGAGGAACGTGCACGGCAATATTGGGATTTGTCTCTTATTCCTTGGCAACCCAACAAAGCAGCACCTTCCCCAAGATGAGAGTGTTGACACCTTCATTATTCCAGGAAAGGAATAATGTGTTGAAATATTTTTTCCCCCCCAACTATATTAGTTGGCCTTATAAAAGATATAACCTCTCCATATTTGCGTGCCTGGTTGTACAGATACATAACATTCCAGCACTGGCACCTACCTGGTGCTCAGGCACGAGCTAAGTGGCCATAGATTTTCCTGGAGAACTTAGATAAAATCCTTTTGCAGCTTGCTATGCCTATGGTCTGCTTTTCCTTTTTTTTTTTTTTTTCCTTTTTTTCACTGCAGATCTCAAAAGCAATCCCCTCAGACATGGTTATATATATTTCACTGTAAGTGAAAGAGAACAAAACAAATAAAAACACAACAAGGTTCTTTCTCCACGCTGGTATTTTCTTCAAACTTTCTGCTGAGGATTTCCAACAGCATTTGTTGTCATATGGTAAGGGCTCTGAATGAATTTATTGATGGTAGCTGGGGGGAAAAAAATGGGAAAAAAATGAGAAAAAAATGAATTAAACCCCTTGAGACAGAAGGTATGTCACGAACTTCCGCAAGTTATTTGCAAATGCTTCTTCCAGTATCAATAAATCCCTCAAATTTTAGGAGAGGCTACATTAATTACAGGATGGCATTATGCATTTAAAGGTTGCTGAAAGTTATACCTGCGAGCAGTCATGTTTGAACTGCACGTTCACGTGAAATATTTGGGTTTTTTACACACAGGCATGCAGGCAAGCAGCAATAGCCTCCATGATGTTTTAATAGGCTTTTATTAGTTCGTACTTTCCTTGTAATCTTGTTTTACAGTATGTGCATTCAATGTGTTTGTGTCTATGCTCTTCATGCACACATCGCAGGATGCCAAAACATCCTTCTGCTTCCTTGTTTCCAACCACTTAGTCAGGCACTTGAATGCTTTCCAAATCTTGTTAAAAACCAGAAATAGCACTATCACTTCTTCTTGTGGGAGTACACAGAAGGGGAGGATGGAGAGGGCAGTGGAAAGGTAAAGGAGAAGGTTGAATAGCTGAAGGGTGGGGGAGGCTCTTCATGGGTGAGTCCGGGAAACCCTCAGTGCTATGATGCCCAAACTTGATTTTGGGACTGCCCGCTGCCTTGCTGTGAAAAGTGCAGATTTTGGTTCACTTGCTGGATAGAAAAGTACTGCAAAGATGCTCCTTACACATTACAGAATCAGAATAACATAATATTCTAGGTTGGAAGGGACCCACAAGGATCATGGAGTTCAACTCTGAAGCGAATGGCCCGTACAGGGATCAAACCGACAACCTTGGCACTATTACTGTCATTCTCCAACCAACTGAGATAATCTCAGCGTTAAATTTAAAAGTTTACAAAGTAAAAATTCCCTGCCCAAAAATCACAGGGTATTTTTTTGACTGCTGACAAAGATTTCTATATTAAACTATCTTTCTTTTTCTTCCCAGGAAAATTTAAAGTAACATCTAAATATAGTTGTGATTTTTTTCCTGAGTAAAATAGATTTAAAAACCAACTTTATTGCATTCACTAATTTTCCTTGAAACTGAATTAACTAGACAGCTCAGCTTAAATGAAATAAATGCCACAATTGTGCATTTCTGGTGAGTTAAAACTTGCTCCCAAGACTGTTTAAAGTGTTTCAGTAAGGTGCAACCTTGCTGGGTAATGCTGGGATCATGCAATGCTGGTGTTCCTGGTATAAGTATTACAGAATCACAGAGCATGATGAGTTGGAAGGGACTAATTAACTGTACGCTCACAACTGGAGGGAGCAGGGGAGGGCAATTTGCTTTGGATTGCTCTTGCAGATGTGGATTCTCTGATGTCTGCACACAGCTGAGTTCGTCCCACTGCCATCAGGGGAGGTAGATATGGTTGCCCTGGTTCCCTGTCTCCATGAGGTTGGAATATCTGTCCTGCTTGATTGCAGTCACCCAATGGGTTTAAAGCATGTGTTGATGCAGGCGTGTGACCGCACACCCACACACCCACGCAGAGCGTGATGAGCAGCCAGCCCCCCTGGCCTTCAGAAACCCAGTTAAAAATAGTGTCGCCTTAGGAGACTCGTGCTGCGTGTGAGTAAGACGACTGCAAGACTCCCACTGCCTCCTTGGAGGGTTTGGGGTTTCAGATTCGGCCAAGGAACTTGCCAAGGAGTTGTGACACAGCCCTCGCTGGGTGTCTACACTGCAGCCCACGGTTGTTCATGGTCAGCAAAAAAAAGCTGGTCAAATAACATTTATCAGATTGTTTACTTGGCATATCCCCCACATTCTCAATAACTTGTTTTACAGATTGTTTTTTTTTTTCCCAGATGACAGCCTAAATGCAGGACTTTACTCATATAATTATTAAAAGCAGTCCTTTGTCAAGTCTTCGAAGAAAGTTTGGAGTCAAGTGCCAGGTTTCTCACTGGAGCAGTGTTTGTGGCCCCAGCCAGGAATAACCATGTGCCAAAACATCTGTTCATATTATCTCCTTGAGGGCATGGGCTCCATCATGTCAGGTAAGAGTTATCCAAAGGCTAGAGGTCATGGGTTGGGTCTTCCTGCTCCTCCAAAACAAAAGGACATGGGTGAGCTTCTCCCATTCATCAGTCTGTGCTTTGTGCAGCCAGGAGAGGGGACAGGTCACTCAGGCTTACATAAAATTGCATTTTGCACTACATAAAATTGCATTAAAAGGAGTGTTGTCTTCTTTTTCGCAGGAGAGTGACAACTCTGGTTACCTCAAGGCTGAGACACTCTTGGAAAGTGAAATATATTTATGGTAATGGTGATGGCAGAGGGGAGGTAATCTCTTTTGTAAGAAAACGTGGTACATAAACACACAACACATCTCAGGCTACACCTTCATTTCACCCATAAGAAGTTTCTGCAAGTGCAGAAAAGCCCAGGTTTTCCTCCTGTCCCCCAAAGAAACATAATCCAGAGTTTATATCGGATAGTTTATGGGAGTTTATTGGAATATCCAACAGGGTTCATGTAATGTGTCATAAGGTAAAGCCTGCTCATTGGTGATTTACAAGCAGTGTGTACTGGTGTTACTGTAATTTATAGACCACAGATGGTCAGGGGGTGCCCCTGCTGACTCGTAGCTGAATAAGAAGCTGAGCCCTGTGTGTCATCTGCTGCAGGTACCTCCGGCTCACTTCCCCCAAATTAGTGCTGATGGAGATCTGCCTTCAAACCCAGAGGGTCCTGAGACCTTTGCCTTCCAAGCTGGGGCTATTTCAAGAGGGGAGAGGATACAAATGATTAAGGCTGGGGAGAAAAATACCCCAAGCCTGTCAGAATGACATCGAAGGAAAATTGCTTGTTGCAATAATAACTTCCCTCCTCAAGGTTGGTACTTCACCTGATGGGTTTTTGTCACCAGTTAAATGGAGAACGAAGAATGTCGATCCCCACTTTCACACACTGGCCTAATACAAACATCTCCTCTGCAAAAATTCACATATATTCATAAATCTCCCTTTTAACGACACTTAAGATAGAGTCCATCTTTGTTTTCATAGTTTTACCCTTTCAGGTAATTACTCTTCAACTATGTCTTACAATTACTTTCTTTCAAGTTTACCCAAGTCTTTTTTTCTTTAAAACTTACTAATTATCTCCTTATTCCAGCACCTCTTCCTGAACCCCCAGGACTTTGCTCCTGGTGGATGCACGAGGCAGAGGGAAGACAGGACCGGCTGCACATCTCACCCAGACACTTGGGAGATTTATTCTTTCTGGCCGAGGGGGAGGATTGGGCCCCCTTTTCACTTTTAATTTCTCTGGTTGACAAAGTTCATTACGTCGCCTCATATTTCTCCCAGTTGTGTTTTTTTGTCTTGCTGCGTGTGGCCCCGTTCTGCCCGCAGGAATACCGCGGTGGTCTCCGCCAGGATCCAACAGCCTTGGGAGGGGACGTGCCGGATCCAGGGACGCCCGGCGTTTGGCTGGCCCGCTGCAGCAAGGTCATGCATTTTAACAAGGCACCACCGATCCCCTTTTTAAAGGGCATTGATTATGTTTTGTTAAAATGGGCTTTGAACTCAGCTGACCCTGCGCCGGTAGGACATTTCAGGGCTTTTTTCCCTGCCTGGACCACACTTGACACCTGTTGGCAAACACAGCTGCAAATGCCGCTGAGAGAAACCTGCGGCAGAGCTCAAAACTGAGTAGCTCAATTTTTTTTCCTGGTAGTAAAAACATAAGAGAATTTGGTGGCTTCTCTAGTTAATAAAGAGGGAAAGAAAAAAAAAAAAACCCACACAACTTTGTTTTTCCTTATCAAGATGGGGGGGTGAGGGGGGAAGCACCCTATAGACAAAAGAAGCAGAAGGAAAGCTGTAATGGAAATAAAATTGACAGCCTCTCAAAACTCAGGTGGCACTTTCCTTTTCCAGTTAATTACAGTTTTAATTACATGGCTTCTTGTGACTCCTTGATACCTAATAAACTAGACTCTGTGGGGCGGCAAAGTTGAGTTTTGCTTGAACTGCAGGTGTAAGGCTCAGCATGAAACATAAATCAACTTCTTAAACATGTTCCCATGGTGTGTTCAGGTTTTTGCTTCTTATTTGCATGTAAAAATCACATCTTTTCACTATTGTTGGGTAAAAAAAAAAAGAAAAATATTGTAGCTACAATGCAGAGAGAATTACCTTAGTGTCTTTGGATATAAAAATCACCTTTTAGTAGGGGAAAAAAAAGGCTTTTTTATTTTTTTTAACCCTCTCTCATTATCTTTTTTTTTTTTTTTTTTAGTAGGTGTGGGTTCATAAGATAGAAGAGGAAAGTACTTTGGCAGCATGAAAGCAAGTGGAGATCAGTATGTGGAAATAAAGAGACATTCAGCCCAATAGAAGCTGCCTCTCCTGAAGGCTTGGAAAACAGAGAGTGTCTGTTTATTCTTTGTGTATTATGCCATGGAAATCTGTTCTCCAGTCAGATTCAAGCACATGCCATATATTACCCATGAGTAGGGTAACACACTGATGACCTGTAGAAGCAAAAAACCAGAGACAAATGTGGTCCAGAAGTTCCCATTGGTCTCAGTCCCATGGGATATGAAGGGCCATGAGCCAGTGGCAGGAAGCTCTACAGTCAAGATGGTCAATGGGGATTTCAGTGGAAGATTGCCCACTTTCCCTCCTCCCCAAACCAAATAAAATTATTTAAAAAAAAAAAGTCAAAGAGGGGAAGGGAAAAAATGGGAGGAGAAAAAAGGTAGGAGAGCTTCACGGCATTTGGATGCTGGTGCAAAACACGAGCAACAAGGTTCATGTATATCAACAAGTCCTTCTTAACCTGTCATACTGGGAAGGGCACTTTTTTTTTCTGTGTCTTCTTATTAGTTTTATCTTCAGCTCATAATTTGTCTGATGAAGTACTGGTTTTATATGAGTGCAAAAAAAAATATATTTGTCATGAATGGAGAAGGAGAGGTCTGGGAAATAGGTGCCTGGGTAGCAACAAAAACATTTATTTCTGTTGGTATTTCCCACTGATTATTACCTGAAGTAGCACAGCTCCATGGTTGGAGCACTGTGTTGAAGGAGGCTGCCCAAGGGCTTCATGCCCATCCTTCCTGAGACCCACCTTCCTCCCCCATGGTACATCCCAGCCTCAGAGCCTGTTCCATGAACACTACTGGCATCTCAGTGACACCCACAGTGTTCAGGGCCACCTGAGGCACAGTCAGAGGCATCTTCCTATATAAAAATGTCATATGGTTTGGACAAAGCAGGCAGATTTCAGCCTTAAGTCCAATAGAAATCTTGCCTGAAAGACAAACTTTCTGTAGACTAGACTTGTCTGGTGTCATTTCACCTTGATGTCCTATTGATGAGTATTCTTGCTTGTTTATTTTTATTATTATTGTGGTGGTTGTTGTTGTTAAAGCCCAAATTATTTTTTTCCCCACGGTCTGGCTACCTCCTCTTTTTGGCATATGCACGTGTTGCTTGCCTGAACAATTGCACTTGCAAAGCACAGGTTTCTCTCAAATCAATATAGTGTTCAATCCCTTGGGTATAAATGTCTCATACTCTTGTGATCTGTTTGTGTGCAGTGTTTGGGCAGTCCACAGCAAAAATGTGGGGAGCTGGATCATGGTCTGCAATTCCTGTGTGTAAAGGAAATAAAAAAGCACTCAAGGATACTCACTTTTTTCCAAGGTTTTTAGGCCAGGCATAGACATGGAAGACATCAGTGCCATGGAGCCCTGATGCTTTACAGCCTGAATTATTAAACCAGGGTAGGTACACCTCAGACAGACGGCTCAGTTTCTTTATATACCAGTGTTAGTGCTGAAAATTAAGTGGGGAAGCAAAAGAACTCAACCCTATGACCAAGAGAGAATTTGCAAGATGAGAAAAAGAAGAATTCCTCCTGCCTTCCTCCCCCCAAAAAAAGTGTTTCATCATCTTTTTCAATTAGTCTTGGTTTTCTTTTTGAAACCACACAGAGAGGCAATTATACTGCTTCATATAATTTTATATATGTTTTTTTCCAGAGTGGGAAAGGCAGGGTGAAATTAAGGGAGCTAGAGAAAGGAAGGAGATTAGGAAAGGAGAGGATCAGGAGTTTAAAAAATAGAGAAGTTTTTTCAAAAACTTAACTCTGGAGAGGTGTTTTTTCAGAGCTGGGCACCCCACATTGCTCTGGGATAAGGGTGCATGAGGCATCAGAGCAGCAGCAAGGGAGGCAGGCTCATGTTGGGGAGAAAATCACACATGGCCATGGCTCAACAAGGGGATGGAGCGAACGGAGAAACAGCAATGGAAGAAGCAGTAGCAGCATCGTTGTTGGCCTGCAGAAGCTGTTGACTATGCCTTGAGAGCAGCAGGGTCACCAGTACCCACAATCCTGGGCTGCTTGTGTCCTGGTGGTGGAAGGGCATGGCGTGGAGGATCTCCTTAATCATATTTGGGACACCGTTTGATAAAACACTGTGTAGTGTGAAGAAGCAACACTGGCTTGCAACAAAAGCTGGTAAGTTCAAAAGGAATGGATAGGGGGAAAAATAAATCTGGTCCCTCCATGTGTTTTACTTACCTGTAATATTTTATGGCTAAATGCAAGGTGAAATGTCCCACTATGTGGCAGACCCCAGGCCTTTCTTATGACTCACCTGTCTGCTGGTGGTCTTCTTTATATTGTCCTCTGAGCACCTTGTAATTTAAGGAGAAAACAGTTTCCAGGAAAATGTAAAATATTTTCTAACTTATTACAAAAAAAGTCCTAAAAACTGAAAAAACAAAGGAGAATAGCATCCCCCAAAGGTGCCCAAAGTCTTGCTCTCCTTTAATCTCATGGATCTGGAAAGGACTTTGTGATTCTTGTAGGTCCCAGGTTTCGACCTGTTTAAAGCTGGGCTGGAAGAGGTGTCACAGCAATGGAAATATGCCATGAGCAATGACCATGGACCCACCTCAGAGCATGGAGAGAATAAAAGACCATCCAGCAGTGTTCCTATCCATGGTAAACACTGCAGATCTAGTGCCTTAGGGGATCTATTATTTTCTGGTTAAACAAGTCTATCTATTGTTTTAACCAGCTTAGATTTCTTTGAGCTAGTCCCTCATAAACTTGGTCCAAGCTCAGCTGAACAATCCTGGGTTTTAACTTTTAGGAGGAAAATGACTTATGATTTACTAGATAGATATGGTGAGCCTAATGTAATAAATAATATGTGATGTGTATGGGCTACTGTATTATAGATATTTAATAAGTTATATGGGGAGAAAAAAAGTATAGGGGTTACAGAAATTATATTAAAGTAACTAAGTAAATGTAAAGAAGGTTAAAGTGTCTAACTCTATGTGGTATGAAGGCTAAAGCAAACCAGATCTGTTTGCTAGATACTTTTTCCATGTACAGCTGTAACCAGGCTGCATAGAAATAAGGCAAGTATTTAAAGACAGGCAAAAAAAAAAAAAAAAAAAAAAAAGATCTAAAGCATTTGGTTGGCATTGATAGCAATCATTTCAAAAAGCCCTGGAACATTTAAAGAGAATTAGAAAGGATTTTGCTGGAATCAAAGGGAGAGCACTTTCCATGGCTGTACTTGTATTTGGGTATCTGCAAACTGATTACATCAGAGTGAGCAGAACAGCCTTGATCATCCAGGACTTTTAAAACAGAAGAAAGGGGTTTTCCTGTTTCGGCCCTTTTTTTCTCACACACACATCTTACGGTTTTCATTTTACTCCCTACTTGATGGCAAAGTAACATTTATTTTGGCACGGAAAATTGCAGAGAGCTTTGAAGGGTCGTGTGGGTTGAACAGCTTCGGTGTGCACGGAACCCATGGGGGTGAGCAAACCTGGAAATATTTAGGCTAAAGGGTCTTTTTTTGTTTTTTTTCTCATCCTAACCTAAGTTTTGTTCTTAAAGAAGAAGAAGATACCTTCAGACTTAACTGTGATTTCTGTTGTGATGCAGACGGGGCTCCTGCCCTACCACCTTACCACTTGCGGTTCCTTTAGCAACACCAATTCCATAACCAGCTTTCCTGCTGTGCAAGCCAAAAAAATGTGTTTTTATGAGGATTTTGCTGTTGCAGGCAATTTACCCTTGGTATCAACCAGGGGAGAGAGGGTGATCAAGCTTCCCTAAATCCCTGGTTTGCCCTCTCCTCCTTCGCACCAGTGGTGTTGGTGGTCTTGGCTCTTTTCTCCGGTCCCTCTGGCCAGCTGGGAGGGAGCTGGGATGGCGCCTTGCTTAATTATCATGTGACAAGGGTGTATTTCTGTTTGTGAAAAGAGTACAAAGGGGAGTGAGGCAAAACAGTCAACCTTAAGCCCCACCAGTGCCAAAGGGGGCATCTCCTGCCTATCCCTGCCCTCCCTGGAGCCACTTTGGCTTGTGAAGTCTGTTGAAAACAAATCCTTATTTTTCCCTTTGCCTTTTCTCCTTTTTTTTTTTTTTTCAGCTTTCTCCTGGCCTAGGCAATGGATTAGGCTGTCAAGAAGTGTGGCAGAAGGGAAAAGGGGACTGTGGCAGAGGTAAACGGGAGGGAGACCCTCCCCTTGCACAAGGGCTTGCATTGGTGGGGCCCTTCCTGCCGCCCCACTCCTTGCTCCTCCCACCCAGCCATGGAAACAGGAGGTCAAGACAAGGATTGGGATGAGATCAACCGAGTGGTGAGAACTGGGGGTGGGGAGAGTTGGGGTTCACGGGTGGGACTTTTTCCCCTTAAGTCCCAACATATGTTTGATAGAAATTTCAAAGCTGGAAATCTGGAGCGAGCGCAGGAGAGACGTACTGCAAATCCAACGCAAACAGGCAAAAATGAAACTGAAATTGCATTCATCGCCTGCTTTTCTACCACCTCTGTGTTGTTAAATTCAGTAAGAAAGCGTACAAGGTAACCCAGCTCCCAACAGGAGCTGGCAAGAGTCTTTCCTTTCCATTTGACGGAAAGGTTGAGTTGATTTTAGGTCAGGGAATGAATTTTCTTGTAATTTTCCCTAATGATGTTTCTGAGTCATGCACAGGATCTCCAACACCCAGAAACTGTTCCATATTTAAACCCATATATGGATTCCCAGTGTAACCCGTGGAAGAGGAAACAATCCCGCTGGGGCTCCAGTGGGGTTCTGTGTTACCTGGAACTCTGTTTCCCTCCTGGTGCCCCAGATACTGAGGGCATTTGGCCACACAGCTTCTCACACAAGCACGTCTCAGCCCCAACCTGCAGTCCCGAAGCCTGATTTTATGGAAAAGGAGGGGTAAGAAAACTCACTTCCCACTACTGATAGAAAGCAAATAAGAGAGCAAAGAGGGCTGATTCACCCATTAAAATGCGCACCTTTTTCTTTGCGGGTGACCTTTTTTCCTAATTTTTTGCAGTATTTTCCCTGCTACAGTTATCATCCTAAATAACACTAACCCACATCCCTGTTACCAACAGGAGAGGCTTTACAGTGCTATGGAGAACTATTTTGAAGGTACAAATCACTTGACCTAAAGATTCTCCCTGGAGTGTCAGTGCTCTGTGCTACATTCTCACTCTGCCAAACCCTTTATTTAGCATGTGCTAAAGAACATTTAACATTTAAAGATCCCCTCTGTACATCCCCTAAATGTCTCCATTCTTTGCTTGTAGATTAATATGTCTTCTGTGAAAATGAGATAATTGATTACAGAGCTGTATTATTTACAAATGAAGTGTTGTTCATGTATTGACCTTTCATTTCTATAGCTCGATACTAGTCCTTGTACAGCATTTTTAATTAGCGAAACGGTAACAAAATTAGAAGAACTTCTGTGGATGCTTTTAATAAAAGGAAACTTTAAGATGACTTGCACATTTAAAATTGAAAAAAATTAATGTTTATTCAGATTCTACATCCCAAGTCTCTGCTTGGAAAGAGAAAGAAATCTCCTTCTGCTTCCAAAGGCACCACAAGTGGTAATGCAGGGGGAAGGAGCTGATCAATAGACACAAGTGAGCATTTGCCCTTCACCCTGCTCTGGTAGTTCTTCTGCACCAGGGGATTCATTTCAGCCCAATCTTCTTGATGAGCAACCAACAAAGACCATCTGAGCATTTCAAGATGAATGGCACCGATAAAGTCAGGGGGCTTGGGCATATTTACAGGTACAAATCTCCCAAAACCAGTGGATGTGGAACACCAAATGCCATTGTCAAAGGTGCTAGAAATGCCAAAGAGCCAAAACGTAGCAAATTCACCCTCCTGAAGCAGGACAGGGCTACTTGACCTGTAGATTCAGGCTGGCCTGAATAATGGTGCACCCACAGCCTGGATGGGTTGAGCAGGCAGTTCTCCTGAACCCCACACTCATCCACGCTGCCTTGCACTCAACAGCCGTGAGCTCAGGGTGGCTCAAACCCAGCTGAAAGAGGGATAAAGAGTAAGCAAGCGGGAAGAAATGGTGAAATATGGCATAAATACAGTCCACAGGAGTTTGAGGTTTAAAAAGAAATATGTTCTGCTTGGGAAGGGAAAGGAGATAATACCTCGTGAGAGACACTAACAGGCTTGGAAAAGCTTTGGATTTCAAGAATAACCAAGAAAAAGCTCTCCTGCCATGAGTCTGACATAGTCCTCGTATAAATGCTTTGGTCTGTTTGTGTCTGGTTTAGTTTGGCCTATTAAGTGAGTAACTGTTTCTAATGAAAGCAGGGATTTTGATGGGGAAGAGGCATGCAGGAGGCAGGCAGCTCTGTGGCATTCAAGCCAAGCCTCTCATGATGCTCGTTTAAGGTGGCTGATCAAAGGCAGAGATGTTCACATCACACAGGCAGCACACACCCTTGCAATGCTTTAATTTCCACTAGTAGAGGCAAACAAACAACAAAAAAATCATCTAAATTTAGCTGGAAATGTGCTCCTAATAAAATTACAAACAGGCAGAGCTGACATCAGGTTGATTTCAAGATCCTTCCCTGGGAAGGTGAAGGAGGATTATCCATGTGCACTTCAATAGATTCAGACCCATGAATAAAAGTATCTTAGATATAAAGCAAATCATTTAATTTCTCAGTAACAAAGATGTTAGTTAAAAACAAATCTTGTAACTGCAGGGAGAGAGGGATTTAATCTTTTTATTAATGCAACAGGAGCATATTAAAAATGTCTGTCCTATCAAGTCTGGTGAAAAGTGTTAGGTTCGAATGAGGTCATTGAGGAAGGATAGAGGAAAGTAAAGAAGGGAAGGATTTAAGCATCTTTTCAGCATCCTGTGCTGTACAGGCAAATAGTACAACTCAGTCTTCAGAGGGTCTGTTCTGGGGGACTTTCACCCCAACACACCTGGTCCCTTGTGCAACATCCACTGAACTGATGAAAAAGAGAAAAACCTCGCAGTGGCATCTTCCAGTGCTCTTTGGGGAATGTGACCTGCTGCTTTGCCAGCTAAATAGTTAGTGACCTGTACTTTGAGGCACCTCAGCTACCATTTTCTTGCTAAGGGGCTGGTAGTATTCCCCTCTAAGTACCATCATCTTCTGGCCCCGGTGATGATCCTCTGTTCTTACTGAGCAGTCATTCCTATTCAATGACATTGCAAGAAACAAAATTAAACATGCCTTCAAGGCAGCTGAAACAATTCTGCTGTTCATGGTCAGGTCTACCACGCAGGGTAAATCATACACCTATGACACAACCTATGGTATAATTTTGCAGGAGGTGGCAGCAGTCTTTGGGCAATGCCAGCTTGTGGCTGTCCCCTTATCTGCACAGAAAAGTCCCTAAACAGGGCCTATCCACCCAAAATGACCACATTTTAGCCTTTGTCACATCTGAAAATAGGAGGGTGGGGGTGTGCTGCTTCTTGAGCACAATATATCCCATACATCCAGCTCTCTGGGCTAAGCAGGATGCGGGGACCCCTCAGATGTGAAGCCAATAGGGAGCAGTCTGGCTACCTGGGATTTTATAAATCTTTCAGCTATCACTCTTTCAGAGCTCCAAATGCAAAATCCAGCAGCCCAGGATATCATGTGGATTTATGACTTGGGATTTATGAACTGGTCTGGATAAAATAAGAACTGCTTGACTTTTTTTTTTTTTTTTTATGTTTGAGGAAAAGAAGAAATAAAAAAATGAAGACCTGATTCTTTTTTACCTTTTCAAAGCTTGTTGTTTATACAAACATAGATGTCTTGTATATATTCAATTATTTTTATTTTAATTCTTACCTATGTGTTTCCTGAGGCTGGAATCAAAGCGGAGCACAAGCTGTGCCTCTCTCACAAGGTTTTCTGCCTGACAGGAATGTCTCAAAGAGTCATGGTTTTGAGGCACTGCTAGCCCTGCTCCCAAAGTCAGAAATGGGACTCGTAAAGGTTTAAAAGGGTTTCTGGATGTTTCCAAGCAGTAGGATGGCTCCCCACAACACTGCTGCTCCGGCTCTCACCTGCTTTCAGCACGTTTTTTCCTTAAATAACTTTGCAGCTCACATTATATTTCACTTGTTGCATGCTCAGTTTTTAGGGGTGCACGTGTGCATGAGGTGTACATGTGTGTACATTTGTGTCTGTGTGTGTAAGTGTGCTCATGTTCATGAGTGTGTAGATTTGCATGGCTATAAATGGGCAACAGCTGTATATGCACCCATGTATAGATATATACATGTATGTATATATATATATGCATATATGTATCCACATGTAGCTGCACATAATGTCATGCCTATTTACAGCTGCATAAACAGACACATGTATATTTGAGCAAGTATTGCGGATGGTTTGTATGAAGTTTGGACTCAGTGATCTTGGAGATCTTTTCCAACCTTAATGATTCTATGATTCCATGATTCTATTAATACCTTTCTTAAAAACCAATATTTAGGGTTTTTTTAATACTGTGTATATATATGGTTTTATATATAAATATATACAGTGAACTATATATATTTTGCATGAGAAACCATCCCAAAGGACTTTCTATCCTTATCTGTAACTTATTCCCTTCCTTTCAATATTTCTCATCCTTAAAAAAAAAAAAAAAAAAAAAAAAAAAAAAAAAAAAAAAAAAAAAAAAAAAAAAGTGTTGTTTACTTTGGTCAGGAGGAAAAACTTTCAGATACATTTTTGCCCTCTCCTCTGATTGACTTTTTCATACCTCTGCCCACAGTTTCTCAGTGATTTTCTTCCTGCTATCCTTGAGTTGTGCTCTTTCTTATATGGATCAAGATATCCCTTAGGAAAAAGCAACCTAATATAGAGCTCCAGTCTTTAAACCTAACACCTTCCCCACCCCCTTGGGCACAGAAATATTCCCTTACTAGCACTGCCAGACCATGCCAACACCTCCACCCCGGGGTGCTGAAACCTTCGCACGCACCCTTCACCTCCTCCCTTCTCCAGCCGGCACTGCGTAGACGCTAACACTGCTGTGTTTAACCTCCATGTGAGACCTGTACACACCCACAAGCACTTCCTCCTGCTTCTGACAGCCTCCTCAGAGGGAAAGGGGCTGTACAGGGAGGAAAGGCCAGGGAGGGTGCATGATGAAGGATGCTCTCATCCCTTTTCTTGGTGGTACCTCAGCCGCACAGGCGATGCCACACCAGCACAGGGACAGTGGGGATGACGCTCCTTGAGCAGCTTAGTTTTATTCTGTCCATAAAGAACAAGCATGTACAATCACCTCTAGTGCCTGAATAACCTAAACTGGGGGTGCCCATTCCGCCAAGGAATTCAAGTCAACCAAACAAACCCTCCCAGACCCTATCTCATGACCCATGGCATGCAAAAGCAACAGGCTCAGACTAAGGAATGTTAGCAGCCTACTCTTTCTGTGTCTGAAGGAAAAAGTTTTGTCTTGTTTCTAATTAACACACATTCAGAGTGGAAGTTTTTTTCAGCATGACTTGCAGTCCAGGAATAATTTGATTTGGAGATTTTGTTTTGAATAAAATTGAGGAACCCAAACCATGTCTTGGAGCTAGATAAAAATTGCTGCTTAAAAAAAATAAATTCACAATTATATTTTTTTAAATGGATTAATTTTTAATTTCATGTGAATTTTCCAATTATTATCTCTTTTTAAGCTCAGAAGTTATGTGATTTGCCACCAGGTTTGGGGCAAGAAAACCATCAGACTTCTGCCTGCCTCAACACCTCCCTAACCTCAGCCTTGGTTAAGAAAGTTTGCTGAGAATTTCATGTGAATTAATGACATTTAATGAGCACTAAGAAAGGTGGTGTTTGGGCATACATCTTTTCCAACTTTCACCCCACTGAGGATCTGTATACCGGAGGGTACCTCAGGTATCCGCTGCCGTTCCCATTCAGGTATGGGGGGCATGTTTTGGGCTCAGAGTGGGGGGAATCTGCCAAAACAATTTTTCTCCTCTGCAAGACTTTTTCTGTCCAGTTTTCACATCCTTGGCAGCCAGAGAAGGACAGGTGGCTCTTGTGACACCGGGGATGCAGTACTCTGAACCAGGGTACCTCAACACTGCTGGAGATGGGGAAGGTAGTGGGGCAGTGTTGTGCTGTTGGGATGTCCCAAGCCTCTCACCCCTCTCCCTTGCAGCACCCAGCATTAACAAAACCCACCAAACCAGTGTGCCAAAAGCATCTTCACCTGGCTGCTTGGTCCCAGTACGTGGCTTCTGCTCTTCCCCAAGTCCCAGTACCATCTTTGGCATGGTCAATTAAAAATTATCTCTCCATCAGGGAGCAAGGGAGGGGGCTGGAGGCAGGCTCTGGTGCAAGGCACTAAGTGTCTGGACCCCGCTAAGTTCAAAGGCAGCCTCCCTCCCACCCTGAGGAGTGATGTAGCCGGCCAGAGGATGGCTGGAGGCCACACAGACGGGAAGGTATGTAACAATCCATTTATCACTTTGCAAATATTAGTGCTGCTCGCATTCGCTGCGGCAATATTTCTTCTTGGAAATTGGTGAAGTGAGTAATAACAATGTTATTTATTCTAAGACCTTGGAACTGAGAAGCAATAACAGGGGGACTGTTCCCTTGAAAGCTTCGGAGGTGCAGGAAATAAAATGGGGAGGCAGGGGGGAAGAAAATAGACCGACAAAGGTCTGGAGGAGAGAAAGCCGTCAAAATCTCTTGTTTAATTTCTTTGCCCCAAAGGTAATAAAATGCATTTTGTAATGATTTATATGTAAACAAAAAGGGGTGGAAAGAAGGGCAAACATTTCAGATTCATCTCTGGCTGGAACATCCTGTAAGGTAGCAGGGTATGCACCTCAGGTTTGGGATCTTGCAAAGCATCTCCTTCACCACAGACTCTGCTAGTTCTCTCTTTTAATTTTTTTTTTTTCCCCTTTCCCCTTGCATCCCTTATCTGAATATATAAGGCTACCCTTTGCTCAGATTTATGGGTTGGGGCAGCACTGTGTGTATTTACAGTCTCCTGACCTGCAGACCTACAGCTGAACAAGAGCAGGAGGAAACCAGGGCCTGTTCCATAAACAGAGACAGATACGAGGGGGAGGCAGCGGGAATTGTGAGCAGCACTTAACATTTTTAACTATTTGCCCAAGCCAAGGAATTAGAGATTAGATTAGAGGCAAAGAAAAATGAGAAGCGGGGTTGAAGATTTAGGGAAGGTGGGGGAAGAGGGCAGCAACAACCAACAGTGGCCTTGGGTTTGGCACGGGGGGAATTTAAAAGTCATAGGGATTTTGTAAAATGTTTTCCAGGGCAAAAGGGAATAGAAATGAAAGCGAATCTCCAAGCATTTTAATCAGGCTGTGCTTTCCTTGGGTAGAGCCAAGCAGCCTTTTCAAGTCTAATTACCTTTTGAGGAGGTAGATTACTTAGTCTGTGTTTATTCAGGTACTAATTGCCTCAGATTTAGTCAAAAGAAAACCTTACTCAATGATGATAAATATTTCTTGGGTTCATATCTATCAGTTGGTTTGCCCTCAGAAATTCAGTGCAGATGAGAAAATATTTCAAAGGGACCTGAGAATTACTCGAGTTCTCCAAGGCAAAGGCAGCAAAAGTGGCAACAACCTGGAAAATAAATATATGAAATGCAACGTATGTAGGGGTCACAATATAGCATAAGTATATCAACATGATGAACAGCTTTGATGAAAATGGTAAACAAAACCACCCTCTCTTCCTGTGGCTTGTTTTACATTGCAATAAACCACTGACTCTATAACCTATCAGAACATGCTGAGATTTTATGCATCATTTCCAACTACTATTTGAACATTTGGTTTAGAGTAGTCATGAACTATAATTAATGGGATTTTTTTTGTGTGTGTATCCTGATAAAAAGCAAGCTTTATTGTATTTTATTACCTGTTGGTCCAAAGCTCCATAGAGATGATGTAAATTCATTGTAGGTTTTAGGCTAGGGAAAAAGAGGAGGTGGGGGTTTTGCATGTGATTATGATGAATTAACATTTACAATTTCTAATCAAACCCAGAAGTTTAGCTTGAGATGCCCCATCCAAATTTTCTCTGCTCCTATGAGTGAGCTGTTGGCGGTGGGATGCAGAGGTTTTGGCCCAGCTCAGCCTGCCAGGAGAAGAGGGGAAAAAAAAACCCCAACAAACCCAGGCACCACAAAGACCATTGAGATGAATGGCTCTATTTTATGAGCCATAAAAGTTTTATTCATCTTGACACCGAAACAGGTTTAGGCAGCAAGTTGACACGCCTTAAATAAATAAGTGGAATTAATTCCCCAGCTCTTGAAACAATAGCAGCGTGCCCGTAACGCTGAGAGCTGCCCCGTTGTTTCCCGTTGCTGCTCGATATTGATATTATTTGTGGGTAGGTTTTTTTTGTTGTTTTTTTTTTTTTTTTTTTTTTTTTTCTCTGGGGCCTGGTTGCTCCACTTCAGATTCTTCCCCTGTTTTATTAGAGGTTGAAAAAGGTTCAAGACCTGGTTGTACCACTGCTCCCACCGACAGCTAAGGAACCAGTTTGGCGTCTGGTTTGTCTGTTGTTTTACTGCTGACCTTCAAATCAACTTTCCCCCCTGACCCCAGGAGGCATCTATCATGACAAGAGGCTGTTTAACACAAATGGTGCCCATTTATAGGGGAAGAGAGTCAGAAGATTTCCTTGGTTGTTGGTTTTTTTGTTTTCTTCTTCTTCTTTTTTTTTTTTTTTTTAATGAAGAATTTGGTTTTTTCACCCCTCTTTTCTCAGTCACCACAGGTGAAATCCCTCCTAGCAGCTGGCTTATGAAATAATGCGAGGGGAGGCCTTAATGAGCTGAAAGCACCCTCAGCTGGAGATAAATATATGCAAATGAGATGCACAAACAAAGGAGCCCGGACAGAGAAATATCTGCAATTCCAGCAAAATGCTGCCTGCAGCTAGAAGATGAACAGCTTTGATAAAATGGTAACAAAAAGCACCTTTTTCTCCTCCAGCTTGTTTTACATTGCAATAGAGCATTGTTATTGTAACCCATTGGAGCATGCAGAGGTTTTCTGCCGCTTCAAAAAAAAAGAGAAAACCTGTTTAAACATTTGTTTTTAAGGCATTCATGGGCTATGAGCAATGTGATGGCTTGGGGTTTTTTGGTGGCTTAGGGTGGGTTTTTTTTGGGGGGGAGGAGGTGTCGGTTTGGTCAGGGTGGGTATTTTGGGAGTGTCTTTTTTTTCTTTAGTTATTTTTAAATATATATGTTTTTAATATATTTTTACCTGTTGGTCTTTCTCTGGCTCAGCTTGCTGGCGATTTTGGTCGTGATGTTTTTCGTGGGGAAAGGAGGGGTGGGGGCGGCTGTTGCTTCTCAAAAAAAAAAAAAAAAAAAGCGCAAAATCGGAGTTTTGCTTTCAAATTTGGAGGGAAAATCCAAGTTGACAAGTAGCAAGAAGCAGCTCAGAGCAGGGGGGAGAAGGGGGGGAAAATCCAGACTTGAACATTCACCAAGCAGCACCCAAACAGGCAGCTTTAATGAAAGCAATCAAGCCTCGGAGCTAATTCAAAGACAGACATCTAACATGCTGATTTTAATAAGCTTTTAAAAGGCAATCTCTAACTTTTAAAAGTCTCTCTTTTTAATTTAACTGGGGGGTTTTTGGTTCATATCTTGCCAAAACAAACACAGTCACTAAAATATGTTTTCAATATGTATAAGTAGCATATCTAGACAATGTTTTAAATTAGCCCCATATTTTGGGGTGGTGGGGGTGGAGTGGGAGAGTGGAGGAAGGAAAGAAAAAGGCTTACTTCAGATGAGTCGAAGACATTTTCCAAGCGGGCTGATCATGTCAAAATAATACCTTTATCTTCTTGTCCCTGCCTTTATGAATCCTCCCGTGTGAATGTATGGATGCCTCTTTACCTATAGGCTTCTTCGGAAAACAACCCCAACTGATCCTCTCTCGGAGACAGGCAGGTTACTCTCTAAAAGGCAGAAGAGAAAAAAGCAGAGAAATAACAATGCTGTTTAACTTTTAACCTTATGATATCATTAAATAGATCATTACGGATTTATAAATGGAGGATAAACACTATAAAGTTTAGAGGGCCCTTTGCTCCAGGCACTAACCACAATTTTTATATCTGGCAAGAAGAAGAAAAATGGACTTACCTTTAAAAAAAAAAAAAAATCCCCCTCTTACTAGGCTATATGGCTTTGGCACTTACAGATGTTAGAGCAGACAAGTGTCGGATTTCCTGATGTCAAGAAGATTTCCTAATTTTTCGCAGCCTTCTCCTGTTGCATTTTTGGCCCGATGTGAGAGTCATCAATTTAATTTGTGGGGCTGCGCACTGGAAATCGAGATATACGTGTACGTGTGCTTCAATGAACCCTAAAACTCTCTGCTCGCAATTGCCCCAAGCTCAGGCTCTCAAGAGTTAATAAAAACTTGGTTCTATTAGGAAGGCTTTCTTTTTGCAGCCCAGGTTTGTAGCAGCATAATTATGTTCAACTGCTGCTGTTTGAAAAGGGCAAACAGCATCTTAGGCACAGAACAATGAAATTACAGCTGAGATTTAGGTTAGCAAAAGCCGTCTTCTGCAGGCTTTTATGATTCATTATTTCCCATTAAATACAGTATTAGAAGTGTACACCAGATAGCTCATGGTTGCTGCGCTCAGAGCACATTATCTATATTACACAGGTCTGGGGAGCAGAATTAGAAAACTTTGGGGGAATGAGCAATATGTGTTTGCTGATAGAAGTACCATATGGCTCATCTTCCTCAATTGCTTTCATTGCGACTCTGATGCTGGAGAAATTAAAGTTTTATTTGATGTGGCACAGCTTAATGAACTGTCTTCTGTTAGGAAAATTGAATATGTTTCCTGTTATTTGAGCACAGAGCCCTCATGGTTTTGGCTGATGAGGGATGCATTATGTATTGTTTATTTAGCATTTTGAAAACAAAAGCAGATATTGGAGGTAAAATTGATTACTGCAGGATGTGTTATATAATCACATTTTTCTTTCTTTAAATTACGGCCTTGCCTATTGTTTTTATGGCAACATTTTTCGGGGGGGTGGGGGGTGGAAATGACGTCCCCTAATAAAAAAGGAGGGGGTGTTGAGGCAAAGCATATAATCTCTGCTTTGTCTAAAAGCAGCACTGGAACTTTTTAAGCTTAGGGAAGGACATGGGGGGAAAAAAAAGTGCACTTACACAGGTGTGAAACCACAGGCCCAGTGGCTGGTGTGCTGCTGGTCTGGGGATGCTTGAGGACTGTGTGTGCAGAAGAGGACTCATTTCTCCATCCTGGTTGGAGGACACAAAGAGGGAAACAACCAGAATTCAGGAACCAAATACCCAAAACTTCACGTTTCTAAATATGCCACAGAGAGTTAATTGCAAAATGGTAATACCTGCAGGGGAGGGGGTGGCAATAAGTGGGGAGGATATAGAAAATTATCGGGTGGAGCAGAGCCTATGTTACCTGGCACTGCAACATTTATCTGTGGCAAGAAATAGAATACTGATGGAAAGATGGCTCAGATCAAAAGCAATGTGGTTTTTGGACTTTGTTTCATAGCATACATAGGCATGCACACACCAAGGCTTATATACCCTTTTAAACCTGTGTCATTGGGGTGGTTGGCAGCAAGAAGCCCAGTGATGGAGATAAACAAGGTGTTCACCCTCCTTCTCCCCAGATTTGGGAACAGACAACTACATTTAATCTCTGAAACTTACATGCAAAAAAATATATAATGTATCTGAAGTACGTTTTGCTTATTAATTCCACTTCTACTTGTTGGAAATCCTGTCCCATGACACCTTCTGTCTTTTGCTGTTATTGATCTCCCAGTAAAAGGGGGGAAGCAGGGAGCAGAGAGTAGAAGGTAAAAAACTGTGATAGCTCAGTGCTTCTCTCCTGCCCTCCACGCTGCTCTGACAAAAAGACAATTTGTCTTACGTGCCCCATGATGTTTGAGGACGACTCTGGCAAACGCACATGTTAAACAAGCCCCACACAGAATCTAAATACCATCCATTAAAAGAGAAAGTCCCAATGTGTTTACAGCAGCGGGCCAAGGCGAGCAGCCCTCGCCCCGGCAAAACTCCCATTGACGTCAGCGGGGCTTGTGCTTATGCAAAGAGTGCGGGATGTTGCCCTGCACCTTTAGAAAGAAAAGGGAATTAAAAAAAAAAAAAAAAAAAAAAAAAAAAAAAAAAAAAAAAAAAGAAATGAGTGGTATTGGAAGGAGGATGTTGCCCTTTAAAATGTCTTGGAGCAAAGTGGTTAAAGCAAAGCCTGTACAAACAGTGACTATAAATATTTTCCATTCCGTATCGCTCTTCAAACAGTTCCCTGCCGTAATTTCGGGTGAGTGAAAAAATAAATAAATTATAGCGTGAGGGGAAGAAGGGGAAAAAAAAAAATTACATTGCAACCAATGCTGAAACCACAAAAACTTCATTTTTTTTTTCATCCAGATCTATTTCCCAGAGAAGAAACCGGTGGGTTTTTATGAAAGGCTGCTCCATGACAGGAGCCTCCTTTGAGGAAGACCATTATGCATTGTTATCAGCATGGCGTAATTTGACTGTTGACAAAGTATCTGTGGCAGTGAGAATGAAAGCAGTTAGAAGTGTGTCGGGTTGTAATCAAGAAGATGCTTAGCTGTGCAACGCTGCATCTTGAGCAGATTTGAATCAACATTGCCTTCAGGGGACACACACACAGAGACACACACGCACACACACACAAGCACACCAAAAAAAAGTCCATTAATTTTTAGTGGGAAAATTAGAGTGGCACTTGATGAAGTGAAATTTGACATGCGTTAATTGCTCCGCAGCTCTCCTAATTAGAGATTTTCAAATTCTTTTACTGCTGTCAGCCTGATGCCACATTGTCTTGCTGGACAAATAGTAAAATTGCAAATTGGGTTGATCAAGAAGTTGGATTTGGAGATACTGGACTCCGGTTTGTTTGCTGCTGATCATCATTTTCATAAAAGGGTTGGTTTTGCTGTGGCCTATGAAGGGCATTTGGGGAGAGAAAAAGTACAATAAAATCCTTCTGTCTGATAAATAGAGAATCGATGATTTAACAGAGCTTGTTTAAAAAAGATTAAAGGAATGCAAGAAGTGGACAATAAAGCAATGGAGTTGCAAATAAACCTTTAACCTCTGTTAAATCTATGCCTTGCATAACATTTCAAATACAATTCTGTTTTTAATAAAGCCATTAAATTCCATTTATTTTTTTTCATGCATGTTTTTTGCCATGTGGCAGATGGAGGCAAGGGGTGGGATTCAGGTTCCTGCATGTCTTTTGCCCTAACCTGAAAGGCAGCATAGCAAGACCATGTTTTGTATCAAAAACTAGTTATAAGGTTGTACAAACACAAGTATTGGGCTGGTTCTGTAAGCGTGATTTTGTATCTTTAGCTTTTGGTTTTTATCTCCCTCCCTGCTCCACCCCCCCCGCCCCCATCCTGGATCATACCTCCCCTCCCTTAGCCTTTGAACCTCTCTTAATTCATTAACATATTGAATTTTTTCAATTTTCCATTTTCTTGCAATAACAATATTAATGCCAGGGCCAAGGCCTGATTGGAGCTAAATTACTTGTTACCTGCTGGCATTTATTTATATGGCATTGAATTATAAAGCTTTGCTATTGTCATGCCTTGGGCGAATTGTTTATGACACCAGTAATAGGAGTAATTGTTATTGTTGAAATTACCTGTCAGCTACCCATAGCAGTGGCCCTTGTCCCACTGACAAATAGTGACAGGGGAGAGGGATCCTCCGCACGTCCTCCTGATGACTTCTCCTCTGATAATAAGGAGTGCAGGGCCTCTGATAATTTGCCTGTCACTGTTGAGTGCAGCTCAGAGAGAGTTGGCCAAATTGTTGTCATTCACTTTGACAAAGACAGCAAAACGCTCTGGAGCAGGAGGAGGATTATCAAAATAAATGAAAGCCCTCACACGTCCTTTGTTTTTGGTTTTTCTGGGGGTGGGTTTGGTTTTTTTTTTCCCCCTTCCCCATTCCCACTCGCTTGCCTTTATGCCAGGGTTGCAAAAATTGGGGTACGTTCCTTAGTGGTGTGACTTAAGAGATAGCACAGGGTAGGGGGGATGAAACAAGGGCTTGTGCAATTTGCTTTCTGTTTGCCTGAAATGTTTTGGTTTCTAAATATAAAATAAATTCTTTACTTTCTTTTTTTTTTTTTTTTTTTTTTACCTAAGGCTGTCTGTGTTTTGGCAATTACCAATTGTCATTGCAAGAGAGAAAGGGTGGTGTTGCTGTTGGGTGGATTTGATTTTACTTGATTACTTATTTTGTTGTTTTTCAAAGTCGGCAGAATTTCTTTCCACTCTTCTCTTGCTCTCGTGCCCAGCCCCGTGAAAAGCCCCCCAGTGCAGCAGTCAGTGATGCCCCATGCCCGGGGCTGCTGGAAACATGGATCTGCTCCTGCCACAGCGTCTGCAGCTTTTTGCCCCCCCTGAGCTATTGCAATATCAGATGAATTATCTTCACCAAAAGCATTATTTCCTCCAGGAAAGGAGGTTCTGCCACTGATAAACCAAGCAGAGGTCTGTTTGCTGCTGCTAACGACGCTTTCGCGAAGAGGCGGTGTTATTTGTCAGAGCCCATCTATTTATAAAAAAAAAAAAAAATAAATAAAATAAATTACAAAAACTCCCCCTTCACGTCCTGTGACTGGTGCGCATGGGAGGACGCCCACGCTCAGTGGAGACTTGCTGCCAATCACACCCCGACACCGCTGAAAAAAGGGAGATATTTCACACCACCGCAGCAGCCGGGGCTGCATCAGAGATACTCAAAGGACGGGTTTGGGGTGAGCACGTTACACACCCCGCCCAATCCAGCTTCATCCACCCCGCATCCTTCACAGCTCGTCTTATAACAGCAATAATTTCCCCTTTATTGATCTTTATACTCAGGTAATGACTACCTGGGGCACAAAGCACCTCAGGGGCTGCTTTAGGCCCTTCGGTCCCCGGTAGCCAGTCGCTAATTGATCAGTAAAACCTCCCACCGAGTCACTGATGCATCATGTTATTAGCTCTAACAATGAGGTCTGGTCCACGTAAATACCTGTGGGCACCACCTCACCTCTCGGTTTGCTCCCTGGCAGAGTGGGTCCGAATTCCTGCCACCGAGAATTTTCATCAGCAGCAAATAAATCTGCCGAATTCAAGTCTTTCATTTGTAACCATTGGGCTCAAACGCATAATTTAGCCAAATTATCAGCTGCCTCCATCTTCCTGGGGAACGAGTGCAAACAACGTTTTAGGAACAGACATCTAAATTTAGTAGGGTTTTGAATAATTGATAGGCTGGTGTGACAGAAGATAGAAACTTATGTTTCTAATCATCCCAAAGCATTTCTCCTTCCTCCCAGCCCCCGAAATGAAGTCACTTTGTTTGCAGTTAAATATAGGGAAGATGTCCACTTAACAAGTATAAAATTGTGATAGCATTAAGAGGTTATCCGTGCTAATAAAAAGTGGGGAACATGCCTGGGAATGTGATCTGTAAGGCAGATAATTTTTAAGGATGGGACTTGTCCTTGCTTTGTCTGGGGAGAGGCATGTTAGTGATCCCAGGAGGGGAGGGGAAAAATATAACACGCATTTCCAAACAGAGATATTTAAATTGTGTAATGTATTTCGGCATGATACTGTAAGCTGCTGTTTGATGTTTTCCCTATAAAACCTAAATTAAGCGTCCTAGAAATGGCTGTGTATCTCCTGCTCCTTGCTGCATCGAAAAACAAAATACATTTTAAATGGCTGTATTACCAATATCCCGGTAGACTTTAACACACAAGCATAATCATCCTCCCTCTACTTTCCCTCTCCGTTCCTAAACACAGCCCCAGCATCAAAAAAAAACCACCTTTACATTTCAAGCTCATTTGAAATGTAAACTTTTAGCAAATAAGTGATGGCTTATGGAGTTGAATCGCCACTGTGACTGGCAGCAAATTCCTTTTTTTCCCTCCCCTCGGTGTAAGGGGTTTGAAATACCCATCAGTGTCAAAAGAAATTGCGCAGATCGCCGCTGCTCTAAATAAGGCAGAGCAATGTTCAGGAAAAAAACTGCCCCCCCCCCCCCCCCCATCCTGAGGAAAAACAAAACAAAAAAAAAATCACTCAATGGATTAAAATGACATTCCTGTCCCGTGTCAGTCTGAAAGACAAAGTGTCATGTTTTGCATCATTTCAAAAACATATTCTTCAAAAAATTCAGCGTATAAACAGGCAGCGGGCTTTTCTTTGAAACATTTCAGATCAAAAGTTAAGGGAAGAACAATTAATATTGCCTATTAAAATCCCCTGTTATTGTTAGAGATACATTTTGTGGTTACTGACAATAAATAAAAGCAAAGGAACAGAGCCACGGTTTCTCACCACTGCAAATAGAAAAAGGCAATTTCCAGCTTTTTCTGTTTTGTTTTTTTTTTTTCCCCTCAGAGTTGCTCTTAGATGTGTTTGCTGAATAAACAGGATTAACTGTATTTAAAACAAGAGATAAAGAACAGCTTTTTATTACACTGAACAGTCTGTAGGGTTTCCAGGCTCCTCTGAATGCACTTCGTGCCTGGAAAAAAAAAAAAATGTTCATATTTTACCTTTTTTTAATGACACCAAACAGAACAAGCAAAATACCCTTATAATAATACAAATATGGAATCAATGGGAAACTGTAAAAAAAGAGCATTTTTACCATTTCTGCTTCTGGCCAAATACCGGAGTGTCTCTTTTTTTTCCTTTTTTCCCCCTTTTTTTCTTTTTTTCTCTCTTTGCAGTTTTGCAGCGGGATGAGAAATCAGGAAGGAAAGTATTCCTGTTGCTGAAGGGGCTTTTCCTTCTCCTTTGGCTGCAAAAACTCACCGAGCACTGTTAATACAAAACTAATGGCGAGAGAGCGATCCGGAGAGCCAGCCTGCTATCAGCTGCATTTCAATGGAGGCTTTCTCAAAAAATAGGTACAAAGAAAAGAATTTAGACAAATTTGCCTCTTAACCTTTAAAGATTTCCTGCCTATTCCAGTATGTCCTTTATAACATTAATTTTTTATTTAAATTACACCATTAACTGGATATGAATTTATCAAGAATACATATATTGATTTATAAAACAGTATCATTAATTATTATAATAGCTAGATGTAGCTGATATTACAAAGCCATTTAAAGGTTTTTAATATAACTTGGACATACATAGATAGATAGACATTATGGACAAGACTACAATTTAAACTGGCTACCAGCAGTTAATGAAATCCTTGATTTATCTTCTCATTTAGAGATTGATTATATTGTTGCTTTGTAAAACTATTTATTTTATGCCATTTTTCAAAGGATGTCTCAATAAAAGAAAAAGATAAATAAAGCATCCAGCCAAGTCTCAAAGCATGTTTGGTTTTGTATTTTATACATTCTTTTTTAATGCTGAAGCTGCCAATTTATTTCAAGTTTGTAGACTTGTCACCTTTCTGAAGAATTGGTTTTCTTGATAGTAGCTGTGTTTGCAAATGTACAATTTCCTATATTTGGATTTTAAAAAAAAAATTTAAAAAAATTAAAAAAAGAAAAAGCAAGAAAGGAGGCTGTCTTCATAACAACACTGTGTTTATTTCCTAAACCAAAACCCAGTAAAATGCCTTTCTGGCATAGATTTCTCAGGCATATTTTTTGTTTAAGATGTGGAAAAAAGGGGACTTACCCTAGTGCTGCAAAGCAGTCAGTCATGGAGAACATTTTGATTTAAAATGCAATCTGAAGAGAAGAAAAAAGAGGGGGGGTGGGAAGGGAAGGAATGATATAAACAAACAGTACACCACTTTCAAGTTCCTCCTAAAATGTTCCTAGCTTAACTAATACATTGAAAGTTTAAATCTTTGTACATTGTTCTTGAGGGGCTATGTCTCTTGACTCTTTATTTATATCACTTATTCTTGTCTGGCAACATATGTTACCGATTTATTATAGTATTTTTTTTACTGTTAGCCAGACAAATGTAAGGGCTAGCTGAGGAGGGGTAGTTGCATCTGATGAGTTTAACAATTGCAGGGCATCCTTTAGGGGTAGCCAATGGGCTCTTTTGAAGCCATAATACTCACCATTAACCATTTTCATGCTGACATATTTTTATTGTTGAAGTTGGGGCTTCCCCTGTTGTCAGCCTCTTTTGTATTCAATGGATTTGCAGGAAGAACAAATAGGGTGGTTGAGAGTGGTTCATCCTTGCAAAGGTTTCTGTAGGTGTCTCAAACCACACTCTTACAGCTTGGCACATAAATCTGCACAGTGCCACTCCTGCAACTGAATAAAGAAAAAGACACACAGAAAATAATACTTAAAAAAAAAAAATAAAAAAAATAATTCTATAATCCATGACAGTGCAAGCAAATCCTGACCATAGCCGGTCAGATTTCTCAGTGCCATTACTGACACCAAAAGGTAACAGGGAGGAAGGTTTTTCCCATCAAAGCTAACCCCTCTGAATTTTAGAGGGATGCACCAACAGCAGAGGGAGAATTTGCAAGGACAGGTGATGAGCTGAATGTCACATTTTACACAAGGTGTTTTTAGGTCACCCATTCTGGACTAGGAACTTGAACTCTGCTCACCTCTTCCTTCCTACTCATTCTCTGTCCTATCTCCTTGTTCTGTGGCAACTGAACAAGTTTCACTGAAAATTGTATCCCTGTGTCATGTTTCACTGCCAGAGCCCCATCTTGATATTCTGGGAGCCAACACGTTTGCACAAGCCAAGAGGACATAATTCCTAACTTTTCCCACAATTTCCAGCCTTTTGCTGCCAGATCAGACCGTTAAACCTACCAGCAAATATATGAGACACTCAATGTGGGATGCTAAGGAGCCCTCCCCTCAACAAGGATCACAAAGGAGATTGTAGGGCACGCTCCAAATTTCCTGCTGTTCAGAATTCAGTTAGACCTTTAGGATAGGAGACAGCTCCAAAAAGTTGGGTTTAATTTCCCTTGCATCTTCAGGAATTTCAGGAAGAGGCTGTGTAAAGCTAACGTGAAACCACAGGACCTGAACAGTGATGATCTATCGGGGAAAAAGGTACAGCGAGCAGCATTTTGGGTGGAAGATGGGATGTTTCAAGTAGAATAAATACAGAAATTTCAATTAAACTCATAGGGCTCCCTTGAAGGGGGATACTGGATTGGTGGGCCAAGGCACTACTGACAGCAGTAGGGGGTCCTTGACAAATACCAAGCAATATAGTTTTAACTGGAGAAGAGTAACTGGGTTTTTTATTTTGACTTATTGACAATTCGGTTGTGGGCTAATTTGTTTGGTTTTTTTTAATTTTGAAAAATGGCCAGATATTCCGTCTACTTATTATAGTGAGTTCTGAGGAGAATGAGGAGAAACTGAACTTTCTAAAGTAGGTCTGGATTCAGCAGCATGCAAAAAAGAACTCACATGTTTACTTTTCTATTATGTAAAACTAGCTGATTTTTTTTTTTTTCAAATTACAATTTAATTATACTTTGGACGACCCCCTAAAACAATTTGCAACCCCAAAATGAACCTTTGGAGGCAAGTCCTCCTGAATGCCAAGAGCGCAATGGAAAAGGCTGCAGATGAAATGGGCACACCAGGACTCCTACAATTGAGGGTTTGAAGTCTTGGCTTTTCCCATTTCTCCAGAAAGGTTTTATTTAGGCAGATGTCATCCATATCCTCGGCAAATATCAAATGTTTGGTGGCAATACCAAAGCTTGGAGCATATGGATTATTGCTTACCTAATCTTTTATTTTAGGGACATTGCTAGCAACTTCATAATTAAACTAGTAACCTCTTTTAAATTTGTTTTTTTCCGCTCAAAGCTATATTTTTTTTTTGGCTGGGGAGGGAGGAACAGGGAGTACAACTCGGTCTCTCAATCACTCTCTTTCTGTTTTGTCCATCACCTTGGTTTCTTTCCCCTGTTTTTGACCTGTACTTTTTCTGGATCAGACACTGGCAGGTTGAGAGGTAATAAGAACCAGATGGACATAGTGCAGAAATTGCCCAAATGGGTACGAGAATGTGGGGAGCTGTCAGGCATGGAGAGAAGCTGGAATTTTTCAGCAATAAAATGGGATTTATCGCCACTCTACCACAGTCATTGCCGACAACCGTTTACCTTGACAGAAACCCCATTCCAATAGGCCATACCGATGCAGATTTTTTTTTTTTACTCTTTTTTTTTTTTTTTCCCAAAGAGTGATGATTGGTATTTGTTCTAAGGCTCAAATGGCCTGCACTAAAGGTGAAGCATTAGGCCAAAGTCCTGTATTCCCTACTGAGGCAAATGAACCTGCTAAAATAAGTTCCTTCCACGATAGCTGTGTAATTGAAACCAGAAAGTGAGAGAATTTGATAAATTGCTTGACCCTGAAGGAATGTTAAGGTCATAAATTTTCATTGCATTTTTTTTTCTTCTGTTTTAGGAAAAAAAAAATCTCTTTTATACATATATAGGTAGATAGATATATTATGTTTATTATATGTCTCTGAATTCCAGCTAGCTTTCAGATCATTACTTTGCCATCCTCTCCTATCTGCACCTTCCTAGCAGGGCTGAGGGACACAAAATACTCACAAATGGCAACACTGCTAAGGATTCTGCCACATAAAGCACAAACAACCCAAAACTGGGGATTTAGGAACTGTAATACCTTTAGAAAGACAAAATAAAGAACAGAAAAAAACCCTAAACATTACTGTACTTGAAGAGTGTTGGAGTAAAAAAAAAAAAGTCAGTAAATCATTTACAGGTTATCAAACATTTACTGCTACTCTTGCCTTTTTTTTAAGCTTACTTAGAAGCAGTGTTATTTTTTATTTGAAAAAGAATGACCAATGTTTTATGAATAGTATGTACAATACTGAATAACATGTATATAATAAGATGTCCCTTCAAGCTCAAAAAGACATGAACAAACCACAAACCCCACAGTACCTTATTGTGGAAATACACACCTTGAGAATAAACAAGAGAAAATAAAAGAGAAAATAAAAGAAAAGCAAACCAAGAAAAAGGATGAGAGTAATTAGGAGACTAACCAACAAGGTAAAATATCCAAAACATCCAGACGTGTTCCCGTTCTGTGCTTGCACCCATCAATAAATGCAATCATGTTAAAATAGCTCCTAAGAAGAAGCAGAGGGAAAACATAGAAGTATTTTGGTTTTGTGTAAGGTTGTTTGTTTTTTTCCCCTGCAGTAGCAAAATTTAGTTCTTTAATTGCAGCAGCTTCTGCTTCACAACTGCTTGAAATTTGCCACTATGTAGTAACTGCTTTTTATAATCTCACTACTTTCCTCCCCTCTGATTTGAATATAACATTTCAGGGGCACGATTGCCGCACTTCAATAAGGTGTTACACTTCACATAGCCATACATACTTAACCCTACATGAAGCAAGTTAAATAATCATTAGCACAGTAACCCATTGCTATCAAAAACTTATTGGTCCTCTAAATTTTAAATTAATGGCCTGTCTTCCCTTGTTCTGTGTGTGTGTCTGTATCTGGTTTTCAGCCACTTCAGTACAAAGTCATAGACATTTTATCAGCACGTATTAGACAATTTGCATTATTGGCATTTCAATTTAAAAATAAAATAAAGGGGAAAAAAAAACCCAGCACAGGGAAAAATAGTTCCTGCTGAGTTGGTTTGTCCCTAGACCCCTGATTCCTAAGTAACTCTTCAGAGTGTTAATTAGAAGCCAATATTTGGTGAACTAGTAAAGAAATATACTCTATTCCTCTCTAGCCAGGTTGTTTTAGTTCAAATAAGTTTCCTTAAGGAAGCATGAAAAAGAGAAGTTAAAGGGGAAAAAAAAGAAGAATTGAAACAATACCCTTGTAAAATCCTAGCAAAAAGAAACTCAATAATTTATACTCACTGTTTCTTTTTGGAGACGTTAAATAAAACTACGGTGGGGTGAGGTTTTCTTGCTTTTTGAGGGACTTTTTTTTCCCCTCCATAAACTTTCTGGCCCAAATCCCTTCTTTCCTTTTTATTTCTTTGAGTCCAAAAGTAATTGCTAGTCATTTTAAGACAGTTACTTATCCAGAGAATGAAGGAGTATCAGCTGTGTTTCAATTAGAGAAGGAAAAAAAAAGATAAAGACTTGGAACATAACTGAAAAATGCAAAATGACATATTAGGATGAGAATTTTCATCTGTTGCTGTATAAATATTTTAATAAAAGTTCTAAAATAATGTGTCTGCCTCCTGCTCTATAAAAGAGAGGAGATTATGAAGTGCAAATGATGCAGCTTAGATGTATAGATCCGACTGGGATTTTTCACCATTAAAGAGTCTCTTCGTGCCTCTCCTCCAGAAGTTGGTTTTAGAGCTGTTTCAGGCCCCAAAAAGTATAAATCTCATAAGTATAAATAAAAGATGACCAGCAAGTGGCTTCAATCACTAATATTTTTTGCAAACTAATGTTCAGCTGATGCAACTCGATTTTGTTTTGCATCACATTAGTGTCACAGCGGCAGTGACTGGCCTTTATTCACCAACCCTTTGAGTCAGCACTTCAAGACATCTCTCAAATTAGGTCATACCACGAATTTGCCGCTGATACAAAGGTTGATTAAGAGAGCTTCACAATTTTAAAGGGATGTCGTGTGAGGAGAATTAAGGTCTGGTTGATAGTTCCAGGAAATGTGAGGCCCCGTAACTACGTGAAAATAATGTATGGGCTCTATGGGGAAAGAACATATTTCCTCAGAGCGCTCAAAGTAATACTCATTTACAATTTAACCAAGTCCTCCCCCCACTTCTCCCTGCCCTGTTACAGGAGAAATTGTATGATGGGTCTCGAAAACAAGCCATGAATTACAGCACAGAGGCAGTGAGACGAGCCCTGTTCTCCTCTTGCTGAAAGCCAGTCCTCTCTTCTCTGCCTCCTTTGATCTTCTTGGGAAAGACCTATTCCTCCCCGCTCCCGCTAAAGTCTAATCTGGGCTTCTGCTTTCCCCCATAAAAACAAATCCAGCGTCACAACAGGACCCTTCACTCACAATGTAACAACCCCAAGCTGAAGCTGAATCGCCGTGTAAACCTCCCCTGAAGAACTGGAGGGGGTGATCAGCAGTGACTGCCAATCATGGTGGTCAGAGCCACGACTGCAGATTACTTCAAGACCAATTTAGGTATCTTAATGAAGGAGCCAAAACTTTTTCCCCCCTAAAGCGCAGAAGGGACAGTAGCTCTTCTTGATCCGGGGTCTGAGCACGCAGGAGAAAGAATCTCAAACGGAACTGCTGGCTGCCAAGTGCTTCTGGAAATCCGGCCGCTTCATTTCTGATGGCTAAGTGGGAAATGAGATGAATGATCCCTTTGAAGGGAAGCTGCCATTTGTCGGGAGGTCAGACCCAAACCTAACATTTTTGTGGCACTCGGGGATTTTAGATATCCCAAACTTTTTCTGTTTGCAGGGAATAACAACATATGAGGAGCTGCGAGCTCCTCTTAATTTGATGTAAGTGGATAAAAGTCAACTGCCAGTTTTGGTTTGGTTTTAACTCTTTGGCCCACTTGACAAGGCAAGAAGCTGCTATTAATTTTGAGTTTGCCTAATACATCAATGCTCAGAGTAGGAAGAAAAAAAAAAAAAAAGAAGGGCAGGAGTTTGGCTGCAGCCACACTGAAATCAGCATTTAACTCTCAGTCACTGAAAATAGAGTCCCCTCAGTTATCTTTTCTATGCTTGGGAATATTACCATGATTTAAGGCTATAGCAGCAGTGAAGAAAACACAAACAATTTAAAACCAGAGCCCAAAGAGAGGTTTCTCACCATACGAATAGCCATGAAAGCCAGAAAAATGTTTCTCATTCCCTCTTGTATTTCCCTTCATTTCTTTGCAGCAGAGTCCCTGAACTTGCATTTCTACCATGGGCAGCTGACTTCATTTCATGTTTTTGATGTTACGATCACCCACAGACCTTTCCATTCTCCATATGTTTCTGGATTCAGTCACTTCACCCACAGCCCTCCCCGACAGTATAACACCTCAAATACCCCCGCATGGCAAAGTCTATTTTATTCCCAGTCACTTTCAATTTGCCTCCTGTGTTTCTCTGAAGGGTTTAGTTGAATGTGATTTCTAGTACCAAAAGCAGAGGAGGGGGAAAGTGGCAGGCCACAAATGAGAAGGTGGCCTGTGCCACTGCCAGGAGTCGCTGCAAGTGAGAGTTTTGAAGAGAACTGAAATAGGACCCCCACGAGATTAATTTTTCCAACTACATTCATGCTTCAGGTTCCTTTAAAGCTGTTCTACCAGGTTAGAGAAAAATGGGTATTAACCCTAAAACTATAAGTAGTAAATGAGTTTTAAAGACAGCAGTAACAGCAATAAAGGGTTTAGGTCTGCCCTATGAGCCCCAAACTTTCCTGCAGACCTAATTTGGTAGCATCCCCCCACCTCCTGCCCTCTGGAGGTTGCTGCTACTGCTCTGCTACTACTGCCCATCTCCAGCTTCCATGAATCAGGCGAGAAAGGCTATGAACTCATGTCAGAGTGACTTAAACCAATCCTGGGAAAACAAATTGGGGTTCCTATAAAAAAAAAAAAAATTAAAAAAAATCCTACTGCCTTTTGAGTCTGTGGGGACACTGAGAACACGCTTCCAAGCTCTTTTGTTCTGCCCTAAGGGATGGAAAGCTGCTCTTAATACAAGAAAACAAAGCCTTCCATTGCCACTACCAACAAGGAAAAAAAAAAAAAAAAACCAAGAAAAAAAATTGAAATGCTTATGAACACTTTGCTCCAGGCTCTGTGGCAGTAAGGAAAAATCATTGCAACCATCACAAGACTTGGCAACACCAGGGCCATGCCAGCAGAGTGCTCTTCCCCATTACTGTAAATCACAGGCTGAGCCCAGTTTATTGTGAAACATCCAATTGTGGCTCCTTGAGTATGATAAATAAAACCACCATCCCTCGGTGCACTTGACTAGCGTTTGTGGAAGCAAGGGGAAAATTCTCACTCCTACCCAGGGTCAGGACAGAGGCAGCTGATGCTTCAGCATAGCTTGGTGGGGACAAATCAGAGCAGAGTTGCAAATAAATACAGTACCTTCTATGCCTCCATCCTCATTTTGCACAGTTGCTACAGCTGAGACAACCACTTTATTCATTTTAGGCACTGCAGTATTAAATATTTTGGGAGACTGGACCCAGGCTCATTTTGGGTTGGGTTTGAGTTTTAGGGTTTTTTTGATAGCCCATTTCACACTTGGATCAGAACTGAACATGTACAGTGAAATCAAAGCTGAAGTGGTCCCTGGGGCTGAGGCAAGTCACAGGGGGTGACATTCACCTTTAGCCAAGGAGCCACTAGCCCATATTACAGCTACAGCCCTCAAACGCGTGCCATCAGTGCTTCAGGGCCCTGCTTCAGCCCAGCAAAGATGGTATTGCTCAAGCCTTTCCTCTGGGAATACGTCAAAAGGCACATTTAAAACTCAGCTTCTGCAAGCTATCAGCCACAGGCCCTCATGCCAGAAAAGCTCACACAGACACTAATGGAAACAGGACACAGGGAGCTGAGCCTGCGCAGGGTTAGACCAAACTGCACACATATTTCATAGGATTGCTCCTGCCCCACCACGGCTTTACTTTTTTTTCCATCATGCAGAGACCCAGTGGAAGGACAGTGTGAGGGAGCCAGGGGCAAAACAGCTCTGTAAACAAGACCAGCTCTGAAACCTGCCAAGCGACCCCCAGATACAGCAGGCAGCATAATGCAGGACTCATTCCCTACAGGACACAGCCAGAAAAGATTCCAAAATAATCGATTCAGAGCCCTCTTCTTGCTTGGAGCTGATCTCCTTCTGTGCACAGACCAGATCAGCTGAATATTTATAGAAGAGAGGGGGAGGTCAGACTACTTCCCTCACCACTCTGGTGCCCCCTTGGCCAGCTTTCTCGCGGCCAAGTCGCCAGCTGGCGGGTAGGACCTCTCCCTGCCGCGCCGGGAGCGCTGCATCCTCCCAGCACCAGCTGGCTTTCGGGGACAGCAGGGGTGGCAGGCCCACGGCAAACCAGGTCCCTCCAGCCTCCCAAGTGACCAAGCTGAAATTAGAATGGGCCCTCGCACGGGGATGTTCAGGCAGAACTTTACTTCATGGGGGATAAAATCCATAATTCAAGTCCTTTTCTTCCTCCCCCCCCCATCTCTCTTCTCCTCCCCAGCAGCTTCGCAACTCAAAGTCCCCTTTGATATGATTACCCACCAAGCCTTACAGGCCAGAACCCTGCATACAAATCTGCATAAACCTTGCATCTTCACCAGTAGGTTTCGTCTAGAAATAAGCTTAAACTTCAGGATGCGAAAGAGCCAAGTGGTTAAGGGCAGACAGTTTGCTCCACCAGCTCCATTGAGCAGATGAGAGAAAGCACCTAATTAGCTAAATTTATTAATATGCTGCTTTTTTTTTTCAAAGAGGATACAGCTACATTATAGAGGTGAAACATGACTTTTGATGATCAAGCAAGCAGTGATTAAATAAGGTTAATCCTCATTTTATATGCTAATAGGATATTTATAATCTCAACTGCATATCCAATTTAGCTATTTTATTTTCTGTTGTTAAGAAAGTATTTCTTATTAGCAAAAGAGAATACCCCTACGTTCACTGCAGATGCTATTTTAATTGGGCTCAAGTGCATTGTGTGTAATTAGTCCACTTCTCTAATATTTCATCTATAATTACACCATGAACAATGTGCTTAAATTTCAGAAGGGCTGCCAGTTTAAATTTTTTTTTTAAATAAAGCTGCTAATTAATTGGTGACCCTTCCCTTGGACAAATGATTTGTATTTTAGCTTGGCCCCAGGGTTCTCAGAGGATCGTCTTTTCAGAAGTTTGAACACCTTGTTTTGATATGATGCCTCTGATCTGAAAAACATAAAGGCATCATCCACCTGGTTTCGCCAGGACCACCACTACATACCTCCTCCTGAGGTACCACATGCACAGGCATGATTTTAGCAGCAATTTTAGACAATGCTGGCTATTGAGAACAACCAAAGAAAGTGAAATAATGCATGGTGTTCATCTCATTCACCTAATAAACTATCTCCATAGTTAAGAGAGGACAGTGACGTGGCAGATAGGGGAGGGCTCCCATGCTCCACCACAGTGGCCCAGCTCCATAACAGAGAAAAAAGAAAGAAATTGTCCCAAACACAGTGCCAGTGAGCATGTTGTGATCCTATCAGCAGGACTGAAAGGTCAGCTCTAAAATATATCTTCTGTAAGTGTTGGGACAAGGTGCTTCTCGGAGTTGGAGATCAAGCTGAGCTCTCTCGGGGGACAGAGTAGGATACTGCAAGGGGTAAATGCTTCCCTCTGTAAAATACCTGCACTAATTTCATTGGCTGCACACTGTGCTACCAAGTCTAGTGTGAGATCAAGTGGAAAACGGAGGATACAACAGTGGGACCATAATGGTGGTCCTCAAAGTAGAACCACCTACCCCCTGTTGCCCTTTCCCTTCCCCTAAAAGGCAGCAAACCACTTGGCAATAAATATACATGCACAAATTTTTATATATAGACATGCACAGAAGTTGTACCTGGTCATGCTGAGTGTGAAGGATCTTCATCTCATGCTTCTCAGACAATCATTTTGTAAACGCCACTTCCCAGCTCAGGTTTTCCTCCTGGCAGGGCAGCTCCACCTCAGATGGGCCAAATCCAGCTCAGAATTAGTTGGGGAACTTCCATAACCTTGAGGCTGGTTGTTCCACTGCTGTTCCAGAAAGCTGCCACTGCTTCCCATGTCCATGCCCGGTCAGCTCATTGTGGGACTTGCAGTCAAAGGGGTTCTTCCCAGTGCCTAATGATTTATGATAAGCACATAGAGAGTCCTAGAAAGAAAAAGAGGACATCCACAATTAACCTTCCTAGTTTTACCTCCCTAAAACACTCTCAGCATGTGTCCAGCAGAAGACAGGGCTGAGGAAGAGACACAGACACGCTCCCCAGAGCTGGAGACCACAGTAAGTATGAGATACCCTTTGGGGTATCCCAGGACCACATTGCAGGGGTGCTACCATACTCTCCCCCCATCAAAGGAGAAGAGCCTGCACTTTGGTTTCAGGCTTTTATTCTCCTTGGGGGGTGTGAAATCTTAGGTGTTATTTGGGGAAGAGTGACTTTTTCCTCCCCACACCCTCATCCTGCCCAAATGCAAAAAAAGCCCTGACCTCTTCCCATCTGCTGGGGAAAGCCAAATCGCTACCAATCTGGCTCTGATGTGAACTAGCTCTTTCTGCCCAGAAGTTTATTTTTCAAAACAAGCGTGCCTGCAAAGCAGTGTTTATTTAAAACACAGTATAAATGCCAATAACCCAACATGCACAGGGAACAGCACCCGGAGGTCTCCCGCTTAGTGCTTGAGAGCTATTAAGTAAATCAGGGGAAAATTCCTCAGGAAATGATGGGGTTAGGCCTGATGGGCATCCCCATGTGATTAAATGCAACTTAATGAGGTCACGGGTGACAGATTTGGGCACAGAAGTGTTTAAACAGCATGCTTAAAAAAAAAAAAAAAAAAAAAAAAAGGCATTCATAGCACACAGGGGATGGGAATCGAGGCTAGTTGTGTTCTCCTGTGGTGCAAAAACACATGGAAAAGGGTGGCTTTCTTGCACACTCAAGGTTTTCACAACCTTCCCTAACAACCTACGCCGTTGAGCAAACATTACAGGGGCTCTAGGCTAGGAATGGTCTGGCCAGTGTCATGAGTCAAGGATGGCCAGCATCATTTTGATTTCTTAGAGGTTCAGAGAGGAGGATTTAGGTCACAACACTTTATTTCCGCCCCACCCCCACCAAGATCTCTAATAGAAAATGGTTGTCTTGATCGAAGGAGCTAAATTCTGCTGTCATTCTGCAGGACTGCAGGATAATTACATTGACTTCATCCGAGCACTTCAGTTTTGCTGATACATCTGTCAAGGACAGGAGGGGATTCTTGGTGTCTCAGAGTCCCTGGAGCATTTGTTCAAGTAACCCTTCAACAATCACGCAAGAGGGTCTTCTTACACACGCCATGACTGAATCACTAGGAAGAGATGGTCCTGACTGGATCCCACCAGCAATAGGACATCTTTGTGGAGTGATAAAAGGGAATGTTTGCTTTTGTCAGCCTTAGTTCCTGGCCAAAAAGGCTTTTTTCATTGTGGTCTGTTGACCATGAGCAACCCACTATTCCTTCTCAAATAATAAATGGATACCCATAGGTTTTGAGTGTGGTCAGCAATGATGGAATATATCCTCCCAGCTGGCAGCACCTTCACACTTCTCTGTTTACTGTGCTATATTATTAGTCCTACAGCTCTCCTGGTAGACTGACTTGCATTCACTTCTGAAGAATGAAGATTTTACCAGTTGACTATTTAAAAAAAACCAAAAGCACCCAAAACCTAGAACCCAAATTAGGTGGAAAGGGAAAGGCCAAAGGGAAATTATTACCATTTTAGACAGCAGCATAAATTTTCTTCCTATTTTTAACCTAGCTTTTAATTTAATAAATTTTATGACCCTTATATTAAGTACATATGTTTTACAAGACATTGTGTCCCTTGAGTCACCCTGAATTTGCTCTATTATAACAGAGTTAAATGAATGAATACTGTGTTTCTGATTTCAGCTTACCCCTTATTTGATCCTTATATAGTCAATAAACCTTCATGGAAGCATGGAGCAACTGGATCAAGCGGGGTGCCAGAGCTGTGTTTGGGAACTCTGTTAGTCTCTAAAAGGGAATTAGTAAATTGTTATTCTCTTATTCAGATCCTACTACACCACTGCCAGGTTTTTCCCATGCTGTTTACAAGGAGTGATAGCGATAAGACTCTTGAATTTATACATTACCAATTTAATTTTCATATGATAATTTAAAAGGGAGGTCAAGTTTTCCTTTGAGCCTCCTAGTCCCCAAAACATGACTAATTTTTTTTTTCCTATTGCTCTCTGGAAAGTTTGAAGAGCAAAATATGCTTAAATCATCCCTGTACAGGTTATGGGCTATTCCCGAACAAATACAGTTTTGAAAGAAAAATGGGAGATCTTTTAGAAACACTTGAACAAAGGCCAACCCTTCTTTCCCAGTATAAGAAATCCTTTCACTAAAATTTAGGCATATAGGCTAGTAGGTAACTGTAGAATAATGCACCAAAAAAAAAAAAATTAATGCCTGCTACAAATTGGAATAAACAAATTGGAAGATCAATTAAATTAGCTGGAGGGGATCCCTTTACAAAACTAAAGTGCCCTGATACTCAGTGCCTACAGAGCAAATAAGCATGTACCAAGATTATTCTTGTTTGGGTGCATTTACACTGTTTATTTAAATAATACATGAGGGCAGCTTTTCATAACAGGTTTGCAGTGGTGGCAAAACACAAAGATTAGAAAGGGATAGTTGATATTTGCCTCACAGCGGGAAGCATGAGTTATTGATTGGCCTTGTATCGGCCTAGAGTTCCTTTTTAATATAATAAGATTAGTTTAGAAGGGTGTTTTATAAATCGGGTGGTTTCTTATTTGATTTGAGTACTGACTCTTAGCGACTTGCCAAAGTTCAGTAAATATGCAGAGTAGAGTATATGCACTTTATCTTTGTGTATTAGCTATGACATAAACACAGAGGGGAAAAGTCAAATTTTATACATCAGAAAATGGGTTTGTTGCCAGACATTCTAACATGGCGTATTTAATTTCACTGATGTATGTTAAAATGGGAAACCAAATTCAATGAGCTGTTTGTTTCTTTCTACAAATACACTTACATCAATGACCTCTGAGGACACGACCCCAAAATGTAACTAGATGTTTAAAAGAACCTTGCAGATCTATATAAGACATTAACGTTTGTGTCAGAGGGCAGTATACAAGCATGTATATACTCAGCTGTCTATATGTTGACTGCCATATTTTTTATTTTTACAGGAAACCAGCCAAAGTCCCAAACAGGAAAATTATCAATTCCTTTTATTTTTTTCTTGGCATGGTCCTGTTTAAGACTAAAGGCATGACCTTAAGTTATAACATGTTTTAGCCCTATTCAGTAACCATTTTGGCCACTTCTGCGTGGGTTTTTAAAGGCTATCTTGGGGGGCACAGGGCTCTCACAGTGGCATGGCATGTGGAGGCATGACACATGGAGGTGTGCAGCCCTCTCTTGGGAGGATTCAGGCAAGACTCCTAAAAGAGAAGAAATCATCATTTTAGTTGGGCATGGGGAACTCCTGGTCACCTCTCTGGGGACAAACTGATGTCAAGTTCTGCCGTCTGTCAGCATCAAGCGCCTGTTTGCTTTTTCATAACGTGTGGTTTGAGAACAAAGCAGCTCAAATCTCCCTCATTCATAACAAAGCATCTCAAATTGCTGAGTAAAATTCCTTAATCCTCCCACCTTAATCTGAAAACACCAATGCAACATGGTAACACTGAGGTCTCTTTTTGTCCACCATGGAGCACTGTTGACATCGATGTTTGATTTGGAGCTAACTTTTCCTGGAGCCGCCCGTTACCAGAGGGAAACCTCAGGTGCTTTGTTCTCAGAGCAGTTCTGCCCAAGCAATTTTTCCTTCCTTATGTTTTCACTACCAGTGAGAAACCAAATACAAAGCAAGAAGAGAATAAACTGGCACAGTTTCTCATCTCCAAAAACATGTGTGGTAAGATGTAACAAGAGCTTTTCCATCACGAGAACCATGAGGAAAGTGGTAGCAGCTACTTGCCTGAGCTGAACTCCCATGGTCCAGAGGTCAGTCTAGAAGAGAAAAGCTTCAACACTTCTATCAGTATAAGCAAGCAAACTGAGTGTAGAAAGTAAGAAAGCAAAACACCTGATCTGAAGAGGACTGTGCTGTTGTAACCTGGCACAATAAACAAGTCTAAACACCAGGTGACTTGACCACAGTGCCTATCTGTAGACATCATTCTTGCATAAAACTCAGCTCTCATCCTAACCAGTATTTTTCAACAAACATTTAGTTAACAACAACAAAAATCAATTCCCAATTTCTGCTAGAAAAGTTTTAGAAATTACTACTTGCTCACTCTGCAGCTGTTCCTCCTACTATTACTACTTTTCTCCTATCACTACTTCCCTGTGTCAGTTTTAATTGCCCTGTCCCAGCTTCAGTCAGGAATACAAACAAAGCCCCAAGAGGATGAGGACAAAGATCTGCCTGGTCAGTAGTAATCAGAAATCATTGACCAGGGAAGAACAGAATTGTAGAACAGCAGCATTTCTTTCCCAGTCCGCTCTCTCTCTGTGGGACATGAGATATGGGTCAAGTTCTCCTTCAGGCATTTGACAAAGATGCAGAAGTTTACCATATAAAACTCAGGAAGATGGAGAAAACAAGAGGTAGTTTTCACTTGAGTAGACATAATTCCTTTTCTTCTTGCTGGTTTCAATCATTTCCTTTGAGATTTAGCTGTAGAAGTCCATGAACTGAATTGAATGCACGGTTACCTAGTCCTACTTTGATCTGTGTTTGCTAAAAATTAGTTTGTGTCTCTGGTCTCCTCCATTTCTGACCTCAGCAATGTGTGTGCCTTGGTTCAAGCTTTGCTTCCTGGAAGAGCTCCAGAGGGTGCAGAATAGCCCCTCTAATCAGGGCCAGGTCAGCAGCAGAGTCAAGACTTTTATCCTAAAAGCCATAAGGGTTCCATAAGGAGCAGCAACTAAGTCCCTCTGAGGAAACTTCTAACATGCTTTCTTCCTCCCATCATCAAGTAAGATACCAAGAGCAGCTTCAGAAGGTCTGGCCATGAAAAATAACTCCAGGTTTATAACCAGCAATAGGCAGCTGGAAGACATAACTCACTGCTGAGCTGTTTATGCACAGCTGGGGCAGACTGGTGTGGAACAGAGTGTGCAGGGCAGGTGGGCATCAGGATTCACAGTATTCAGTTCTATAAACTCTTCTGGTTAGCTGCAGAAGGGACCAGCGGGGTCGTACCCTTCAAGATGTCAAGGCCAGAGGCTGAAATATATATATAAAAAAAACCCACTATCTGGTCTACAGTATTTGGGAAAAGAATAGGTAGAACTTTGCAGCCCCATGCTGCAAAACTTGGTCATGTGAAAGGTTTCTAAGCATAAGAGATGGCTCTTGAGACTGGAGATGCAAAAGCTGCAGAATATTTTCCTTGTCTATCACATCTCCAAAAAACTTAAACAACCTCAAGAGGCTTCCAGCTCCTCGTTGGAGGCAGCAAGTTAATAAAGGATACCTGTGTCCAGAAAGGATCCTAGAAAAATCCCTGCAGTTCTCATGGTAAGGATAAAGCTTGGGAATCTGATTTATTGAATCAAATTATAACAATGACTTTAAAAGCAGATAGAAAGATTCCAGGGCAGTCTTTTCCACAGAAAGCTCACAAATGGGGAGTTACAGAGCAACAACATCTCTGAGGCCACCCAGAATAAATAAAGCTTTGAGGTTAAAAAGCAGGGAGCAAGGTGCATCTGCACAGACAGAGCTCAGGGACTGGGACAGATGGGAGCCAAGAGAGCTTGGGGAGGACCAAAGACCCTTTAGTACAGACAGGGATGACTGATCTCACACAGAATGAGCACAGGTCAAAGTCTTGAAAAAACCCAGATTATTAGGAAACAGAATCCTTCAGAAATTTTTCCACTTTACTCCTGCAGGCAGTGAGACTGCACATTTGAGCTATGAGCTAATGGCAGGACTTTAATCAAACCATTCCCACAGAAACACAAGGACACTGGAAGCACAGCTCATTGGCCAAAATTCCTCCACACCAAGGTGAAAAATGAGCCTTGAAAGACATGCCCACAAAGCAGACATTTCTCACCCGATGAAGAACAGGCAGCCATCAGTGCTGTGTGCTGCTCTTAACCCGAGTGGTAATAGCTACTGGCCTCAAGAACTAGTTAGTTTTCATTTATATCAGTGGAAAGCAGTGTCTCCACTGAAGTCAATATAGTTTCACGGGGCTAAGTGTGATCAAATTAGGCTCGATGTCCACAGACCTGAGTGTATTGCTTGCCTTAGGGCAGGGGAATGAGAACAAAGGGCTCACATATTGGTATCTGTGTTTGGTCTGTAAAGTATTGCTCTCCCTTGCCCACCACATTTTTCAGCAATGGGCTGTGTGGAGTCACACAATTAAAAAGTCATTTATGTTCAAGATCCCCGCATCTCTGACGTATGCCTTGTCACAGCACGGGAGTTTAGCTCTACTTCAGAGGGATTTGAGCATCATGAAAAGCTGGCCACCAGCAAAAGTCATTCTGAGAGGAAAAAAGAGAGGGGGGAAAAAAAGACACAGACATACACAGAACAATCTGGATATGCTACAAGACTCCAAAAGAGCTGGCTCTGGGTACAAGTAAAGCAGGCAGCTGCCCAAAACAGCAGGGAGAAAAAGGCTTAGGAGCGTTTCCCCATGTGTCCTTCCCCCTGTATGGCAGCAGAGCTCGGCTGATGGTCCCATCAGTGGCAACTGGAGTCAGGGACACGAAGAGCCAGCCTTCAAGGGTACTCCAGGATTCACACTGGTAGACACGAGCATCAGAGGTTTGTTTGCAGTGCTCCAACACCGGATTGTAAAACCTCCAGGCTTCTGCTGGAGGCAGAGCCCTGGGAAGATGCTGGTGAGCCTGAAAGAGGGCAACCACTGCACACGGGGGCCTCAGCATCTGATCCTGGGAAAAGCTCACCTGGTGCTGGAGCAGGATGGTTGCCCGTTTCTGTTTTCCCACATTCTGACTTTTGTGTGATTATCATCCCACCATCCCCACCAGCTCTGGGGCAAAGCACACAGGTGAACTTGCAACTGGAAACACACACATATGTAGAAACATGCACCCTTTTTCTCAGTCACAGTATTTTATAGCCCATGGAGGAGTAACAAGCCCTGGTTCAGTATGGTATAACTTTCAATCATGTTAATTAAATTAATATGGGCCATGCTAATGAAAACCACAAAATACTATTTTGCTGTCCATGAGCACATACATTTTGATAATATCAACTTGTCATTCCGATGTTCCTTTCTACACCAAATATCAGCAATGTAAACATCTAACAACACTTTCATCATAACAAAGGAAATTCTGCATCAGCACCAGACTGAACGCAGACAGACTTGTGTAAGCAGCAAGCACCAGAAATATTCAGACATACTAGGGCTTACCAAGTCTTCAACAAATGCTCCTCCTATCTAATCTTTTAATCTACTTTTAAGGTATATTTTTGGCTCATGTTTTGTTTTAGGTTAGAGGGTTTTTTATTATTATTATTCTTTCCCTGCGTGATTAGCCATCCAGGAAATGTTTAAATTACAAAATCATAAGGTTTAAAAGATTTATAGATCAAATTATATTAGCCTAATGCAATAGGCCAGCCATACGGAAATTAGAAGTCTTTATATTATATTTTGGTTATTAAATTGCTCCCTTTATACTGTTTAGTTTGTTTGTAACAGCAAGGTTTTGCTGTCTGATGTCAGAACCTGCAGAGTAACCAAGCAAAAACAAATGACTTAGTCCTTGGTTCAAAGAAATAATAGGTTACTAGCATAATTAATTTTATGTTTAATTACTGCAGAATGAAACAATTCAACAATATCCAATCAATCCTCAGAATGACAGAACAGAAGGTCAGCAGTTGCTAAGTCAATTGTTTTGAAAGAGAAATTTATGTCAGGTTCTCTTTTATGTGCTGGAGAAAGAAATTGGATAAAAGTGGTCAAGCAAATGTTAATTAATTGTATAAATGTAATCCTGTTGTCATGCAAAAATCACGGAGACTCCAGGCACAGCATTCAAAACACTGGGTATGCATCAGTCAAGAACATCTAGAAATGACATCTTTGACTTAAAACAATAATAATGAAAGAAAGGAGAGCAAACAGGAATGTTTGAAAGCCAAGCTAGTTTTCAAACTGGCATGCAGAAACACATTTGTACAGGCTGACTGGTTCAGTCCTGTGGCTGCAGAGGCAGGTCCACACTACCATGAAGTCTGACCCTACTTGGCTCTTTGGGAGCAAATCTCAGAAGTGGCTGATTCTACCCGCCCTGCCTTTCCTCAGATTAGAGAGCCAAAGCCATCTAAAAGGGAATTTCATGTAAACCAATGGCCCCTTACAAGTTAATCGAGTTCCAAATTTCCAACCCCTATGATTATGTTTTTCTCTGAGCCTCCTGGTACTCAGCAAGGTTTTATTTTCCTGCAGCACTAACTTTTAGTTACATGACTACATGTTCCCATCTTGCCTAAAAATAGCTGTTCCTGCTTCCACACAGTTTTGCATTTCAAGAGGCCTCACCTGCAGTCTCCAGCAGTTTCCATCATTTCCCATGACTGCTGATCAGGGTTTAGACCAGGATTGCCAAGAGGGCTCAGCCATCCTTTTGGCTCAGTTAATTTTTTTCTGCATGGCTCTTCTCTTCAAGCCTTGCTTATGTCTCCAGCGGCTACTCTCTATCACCCACTGCTTCTTCCTTTAAAAATAACTTGTGAAAAATCTTTAGCAAGTCTGTTTTCTTATTTTATGCTTCCACCGCCACCTGGCAGCTGACGGCTGATGAGGAAAGACCTGGTGGCCCAGTCATCAGTGCCACAACTGGACCTGGTAATGAGGTCCATGAAAGTTCACTGGGTTGGCTCTGAAGTCCTGTCAAGGCAAGGACAAGCACCTGGTGCTCCTTAGCTTAACTCCTGTTGCACTAAAGGTATGAGCCCAGCCTTTTGAAAATTAGAACAATGGAAGCATTGGAAATCATTGATCTAATTATCGCCATGCCAGCAGCCTCTTTTAATCCATTTTTGCACAAAATCCAGTGGGGTACTTGACTGCATGCAGAGCACAGGCACACCAGGATCTGTGGCTGTAGAAGACCTCCTTCAGCCAAGGACAAGTTTCCTCTGACAGCCAGGGAAGGATGGTGCTTTATTGCCAACTTTGAAAGTTAAGATGCAGCCTTGCATGTAAACCAAACCAGGCTGTGTTATGAACCAATTTTGTCACCTGTAACAGGAGGTGACCCCAGGGCATGCTGAACAGAGCAGCCCTTAGCTCTCCAGAACACACCCAAAAGAAACATTTTTATGTGCAATCAATGCACTGTGAAGACAAACTTGAAGCAGCTCTGCAGTGCTTTGAGACCTTTTTCCTGAACCTCTTAGCTGGTTCAAAAAGGGGGCACAGCTAATGCCAATCTTCATCATGTTCCACAGCTCAGTCCATTCAATGACGGGAAACCAGGCAGATAGGGAAGGAGGAGTGAGTGATGAACTCCACAACACCATGCTGGCATTCCTAAGCCTCATGCAGGGTTCAGCTCTTATTTTTTCCATGGAAGATGCCAAAACATTTGCAGATTAAGCAAATATACAGCTGTATACTTGTTTTAAATGTATATGTTATAGGAGGATCCAAAAGATGGCAACAAATGGGAAGAGTATGCCATCCAAGAGCCCTGGCATGGACCCTTGTGATGTTACTATGGTTATGCATGGTAAACAACAGCATGGAAAAAGTTACTGAGCTTGAGTGGGGGTTGATTTTTAAATCTTAGCTGGGCATCTAGTTCAAACTGCAGACACAAATGCTTCAGTGGTGTGATGAAAATATGAGGGCCTACACAATTTCTTTCTTTTAACCATAACTTTGCTAGAGAGGCTAAAGGCTACTGCTTTCTGTACGGAAAGACGCTTAATCAAAAGGCAATGGCATTGAAAACAATTGTTTCAAAACATGCTCTAGAGAGGTTATTTCATGGTTTTGCTATGCTTGAGCCTGGGCCGATGATGCCAGCATTACTAATCCTTGAAATGAGGGGGTTTACATTGGGAGTGTTGACATAACCTCAGCTACAGCAAGAAGAAAGGGTAGGAGAAGATGGAAATGTATATTTTTGGAAATAGATTTCGTTCTGACAACCCTATAACAAACAAGTGAGATTTTAATACTGTGCTTCGATGAAAAATGAACTGCTGAATAAACACCAGACTAATTCATAAAGAGCAAACTCAGCCTGTTTAATATTTCTTGAACTGTCCCAAAAATTCCATTGATCACTAGTGATGCTGTAAATAAAAAATTCCTACCATTTTCAAAGGAGCCAGGAGAATCTCACTGGAGTTTGCCTATCAAACTTTTAGACACTTTTGAAGCTCCCAGGCTAAAACATAATAAATCAAATATGAAATTGTATAGTGTTGGGCTAAGCTGGAACCTATGATTATGTGGTCTATTCCTGGGATTGTTTTCGTTTTTTTGGGAAGTATTTTGTTTCTACTTAATTACTGTGCCCTCTGCCAAAAAGTCAAACGTCCCTCCCTTGATCAATCAGCTATTTAGTCAAAAGTGCAGAAATACTTCAAATATTAGCTATTAGACCATTCTCCAGCTCCGTACTGACGTATGATGGTTCATTTACTTCTTGGAAAACTAAATCCGTGTCATGCCCAATGTTAAAACAAAAGGTCATTATCTTGGGGTTGGGAACCCCCTCCCTGTCCCCTCCTATTCTTTGCAGAGCAGAGTTATGAAAACAGCAAGATATCAGATATACTGCACTAAGTACATCCTAAGACAAAGGATCAAATGGATATCCAACAAGTATTTATATAAGTCAGAAAGTTGAGGATACTTCACTGTATTTTTCTAATTTGGGGATTTCTTTTGTCAAAGAATTACTTTTTCCTTGAACATTTTCAAGGTGATAATTTTTGTCCTTTTTCCCAAGTGTCAACCCTACTCACATCCTAGCCAACGAGCATTGAGGCTGCTCAGGACCCCCAAAAAAATAAATTTATAAAATCAAGAGCTACTTGGGCTAAGCACCAAAAATGAGCAGCATGTAGCCCATTTTAAATTTAAGCATCTTTACTTCTTCCACACAGCAACCCTGTCCCTAAACCTGATCCCACTGTCCCAGGGCACCAGGAGAGCTCAGACCCACAGTTTACTGCTCAGGGTACCGGCATCTCCAGTCCAGGCTGGTGGGGGAGTTTGGGATAATTTCATGTTAGGCAGACTTAAAACCCTTGCCGTCCAGTTGCAGTGCTATTTTAACCCAAGCTAACATCTTTCCCACACTCCTCCCTTGTAGCAAGGCTGACAACCTCTCCCTTGCTACAACTTTTTATTCCTGTCCTTTCATTTGCCCTCCTTTTCCCAGAAAACACTCTGGGATGTAACATCTGTCCTCCTTCCCTGCCCCCCACCCCCCCTTTTTTTTTTAAAGAAAAATATATTATTTTCAAGTGGCCCAGAAGATGTTCTTTGCTTACCTCCATTCTTTCCCCCACTCTCACACTAAAATACTAAAAACATCCTTTTACAGCTTTATAAAATGAAGCAGGAAAGGAGCAATAATGTAGAATTCTGAATCAGCCTTGCACACAAAAAATCCTCGCCACACTACTTTAAGTCAACTTTTTGCACTGAGAAACAACAAAGCTGTGACTTAACCCAGGCTGCAGCAGACTTTCTGTTTTAAATGCTACCTCTTGGAATCATTAAAAACTTTTCCTTCCTTCTCCATAGGCAAACAAAGATTAATCTCTTAACATAAGTGTTAAAAAGATTTGCATATTTACAGTTCAGAGCTGTTCTGTTAATTCCGTTAATTCCTTTGAAATGCAGAGGTATAAAGACCCACACACACCCTTCCCAACTGCTCCCAAAGCCAGTCAAGCTGTGCTGCCTATCACTTACCCAGCAGCCTTATCCTGAACCCCTGTAAGAGCTGATGTAAGTGTAATTTATACTACTTCAGAGCTCGATCCATTTGCTCAGGAGCACGTATATCAAATTCTCTCACTCCCCTTTACACAATCCAAAGGTTTGCATAGGTCAGGGCATGAATCTTTTTGTTAACAATCCTTTTTTCTGTATATCCACATAGCAGAAAATTAAATAAAAATGTGTGTGTATACACACATTCACATCAATTTTCTCATTTTCATAACACAGCTCGTATGGAAGTTTTTCCCCCTCTTTTTCTCTTCAAACGATGAGGAAAGTTTGTTTTTAATACAGGTCTCTCGTCTTCAGCACCACTTCAGAGAGAGTGATAGGTTTGCATGCCTCAGTTTAAGTTTATGAACTGCCAGCCCACTTTCAGTGACAAAAGAAAATGTAACCTAGGCTGGTTTTCAACCACTGATTGTCAGATCCCATGTTCAATATGTCATATGAAGTACACTTCATTAAGGACTGAATTACTTTACTTGTAACATGAGCTAAATTAAAGTCAATGTCAGGCTGCATAAATCACCAATTTAAATGTATCACTAAGTGAAACAGTCATCATCACCCTGTGCCCTAAAATAACCCAAAAATCTGGGCTTCATTTTTATACATTGTAAGGATGACAGATAGGAGATTTTTTTTGTTCTTTGCTAGAACTCACAATTTTACTGTCAGAAACTATTGAACTTTTAAGGAACAGCAACGGCCCTGTAACACCTCTCATCAGACAATGTATTTCATGGTGCCGTGAATTCACTGCTCACGAGGAACAGACCCAGAGCATCCATCAGACTGTCACAGGAGCCCTTCATTATACCGACAGAGTGGAAATTTGGTATCCATCCTGTTTAAGCAAGGGTATGGGAAGGGACAACCCTGGGAACACTTGCACAGTCACCAGGGCAGTCCCCCTTGGGTCAGCCCCTGGATGACAGGACTCAAGTCAATGGGGTATCACAGGATTCAGGAAGACAGTTTCCCACCAATATATTTTTCTATTACCAGAGGTGGAAAAAAACTGTATGAAAAGGAAATAGTTGGCAGGGAAAAAAAAAAAAAATACACCAGTGCCTCATCTGTAAAAACACGGGACATAACTACTTCCTCTGGCAGCAGTTTTATTCCAGTGCAGCCCTGTTGGGTAAGGCATCACTTTTTCTCTGCACTGAGCTGAGAACAGATTTCAGCCTCCTAGAGCCACTCTGAAATTTTAGGGAAGGCACTGGATGGCCAGAGCCATGAGAGACATTTCCAGATGACAATGGGTGGCAGAAATAAGTAGCATGAAGGGCCAATTTTCATGCCCATTGCCCAAGTCAGAAAAACGCCTCTGAGGTCCGAGAAAATACATCAGTGTAAGAGTGGTGAACGCAAGTAAAGAATTATAGTCTAAACTGCTTCTTCATATTTATTCCAGCTGTTTGAACAGTGTATTAACTTCTGTTAAATACATAAACTAAATTTACTTATTAAAAAGTAAATAAGACTTGTCTGTTCTTTTCAATAGATCTTTCATGTGTTTTTAACTTGAGAGGAAGATGAGAAATGAAATAGTAAAGCGGCCTTTTTTGCTGGTCTGTTTGCCATCTGGATCTCTCTGGGCCCTGGCATCTGCAGGAGAGGAAGGAAAAAATCAAAGTATTCCTGGAAGGAAGAAGAGGCTGCTACCTAGTAGACAAATGGGAGAGAGAAACCCGGAATTAAAGGGAAGGGAGAAGGGGAAATATGAAACTCATTTATTTAGCCTCCCAGTGCAGATTTCTTAGCATGCCCCTTAACTTTCTGATCTTTTTGTTTTCTTGAGTATGATGATTTTCATGCCTTCTATTCTTTTTTTCCTCACATTTTAGTTTGATGTTCATTCTCCACAAGCTTCCTGCATATGTCAGCATGAAACAATAGGCTCTCATTACACTTGGCTTCTTTCATCTCCTTCAGACACTGACCTACATTTGTTCTGTTTTTGTCAGTGTGGAAACATTTTCCCGTATCGGTTCGTTAAAAAAAATAAATCACATGTTCCACATTACCAACCGTGTTCTGTTGTCCAGAGTATTTACTCTGGATGGTCTTGCAAAGCGATTTCAATTAAATTGAGAAGTCCTGTGGTACTAAGATACCTGGCTGGAGTTGAAGTAGTACCAGAGAATGGGAAATCATACCTCAGTGAACATCAATTCATGTGCTGACAATGCAGGATTAGCCAAAAAAACATGTGCATTGCTAGTGAGATGGGAATGAGACCTCACCATGAGCACATCATAACCAAGCCTGTGGCAAGCTACAAGAAAAAACTCTTGCCCTCCACTTCTTTATGCACTTCTTTCACACTGATGGGTTTTTTCATGTGTTGGTCTGATAACAACAACACCATTTGCATCATTCTTATTTTTCCATCAGACAACTTGGCCAATTTTCCCAAAGAAAGTGGCAGTGGGTCGGCTCAAGTCTGCCAAGCTCAGAGTAGGAGGAAGGAAAGAAGTGTGGAGTCAGTGTTAGGAGGGTGGGACACATCCTCTGCCTGGTGACTCAGGGAATTCCAAGCAACATTGGTGCATGTTCTAAATTCAGCCCAGGACCTCCATTTGTGTAGTCCTGTTAGGAACCTACTGCTACTTCCACAACACATAGCAGAAGCTACTGAGTAAGCAGAAAGTGTTTCTGTCTGCATTTCAACTGCAGAACAGTTTGCTCAACACAACTACTCCCAACTTCTTACACATATAAGTGGGGTTCTTAAGGATTCACATCATCTGTGACTTAACTGTAGACTTTGGAGCAGTGATTCCACCCATGCCCCATCAAATACAGAACCAGAATCAAGGTGCCTTTCCCATAAGGCACCTACATAAATATGCCAAGCTTCTTTCTCTGAGGAAGTTTATAAAACTGAAGAAAATGAAGACAAAACTTGAGTAGTTGCACAAAATCCAGTATCCAGTCATACCAACCACATACTTTATTATACTCAATATGCGAAACAGCAGAGGCAGCAGGTTTCATCCTGGCACTTTCAAACAACAACCCAAATAAATACAGTGCTGATGCACAAAGAACTAGAATTTTGGTAACATGGTTTGGCAAAGCAATCCTGACAATCCATCATCTGGGAACAAGTCACGTTTGACCTTTGTCTCATAAACCAAGGGCTAAGCATACTGCAACCCATCCTAGTTTGTGGGAATGACTATGCCTAAGTATTGCACTGCCTCCCTGAAGACAATAATTTTTAAAACACTATTTTTTAGTTTTTTGCTCATTGGTCCAAGGGAAAAAAGCAAAATGATTAAATATTTATAGACTGGCAAAGCCAAAGCAGCTACAACTTGCACATTCAAGCAGCCTCAGCTGGTGGGTAGGCATGTACATGGCTTAAAAATGCCAAACCAACATAATTTGCTTGCTCAAATGCTTAGTTTGAGGACCACACACTTGGGCATGTGAGTCAAGTTTCTGTGTCTCTCTAAGACACAGCAGAGCGGTGCTGTTGGCCACAGCCAGCATGAAAGCTGATAGTGTCTGGGTGCAACCATTCCTGACACATGGCATGTTCAACCTGACACACCACCAAAAAAGAGCTCCCAACACAAAATATCTGATGGTGTCTTTGCAAACAGGGCACTGGGCAAAACGGCTAGACAAATCCTACCAGCTCACATCTCCCAAACACAGATCTGAGGAGCCCCAGGGAAAAACTAGAAAAGCAATAGAAAGGAGGTGCAAGACACAGACGACCTTCTGGGTCTGAACCACAGCATGGAACCCAATGTTCAAGGGGTCAAGGCTGCTGCTGACCCTAAGGAGCGTGGCTATGAGGCACTAAAGCAGAAGGCACTGTCTCCTGCTGCCTGTCATGCTCTCTGCAACAAGGCATAGGCAGTCCCACCACTTCACATGGACTTTTCTGCACTGCCTCAGGACAGAAATGAGCATAGTCACACACGACAGATCAGACCTCTACAAATGTCTGTCACTCTAAGGTGGAACAACCTCAGGAAAGACATTTCTCAACTAATAAATCATCATAGCTGTTGGGTATTTAGAAAAAATGTGTACTCCCCTTTGATTCCAGAATGCACTTTAGGAGACACAGTCTGATATTTTGTGATTTCATCTCCTATTAAAAACTACCTGAAAAGTGACCATTTAAGCTTTCCAGTCCCAGTCAAAAGTATATTCTTTGGAGACACTTCAACTCTTTTTGCATTGAAGTGCACAGACAGATGACATACTAACTCATGAGTGATGGTCAACCTAAGGGGTCCTTAAAGTCCTAAATCACCAGACATAAATAAAGTTTTCATACTAACTTAGGTGGAGCGTGGAAGATGGAGTAGCTTGTTCCTCTCAGCTACAGCTTTGCACTACCAGCCAAGAGGCATGAAGCAACTTCAATAGCCTAGGTCAGGATTTATCTCACATGGGAAGGCCCAGACCACAGTGAAGACTGCCTTTGAAAAAACACATACCACCCTGAGACATCCCTCATGCAGCCTCATGGATGCCAAGTCACACATGCCATTGAACTCACGTAAGAAGTGACATGCAGGGAGACTTTTGGCATACTGGAGGAGACAGGTATTTTGGAAAACACTCCCAGATGAGTCCCCACTAAACAGTAGACCACTGACACAGATTCTTCCCTTTATAACAGCAATAAACACAAAATATCAACTATCTGAAGACTTAGTGTTCATAACTCAAAATTCCTGCTCTCTTACCCCAAACACAGGAAAGATTGGGTCCCAGTGAGGACCTTACTCTGGCTTGTCTCCATGTGCAACAGATTTAGTGCCTCAGCCAGAAACCACAACTCTCCATGCTATTGCCCCATGCTGAACTACTGACAAGTACTGTAGACTTTTTATAACTGATTAGGAGATTATTTTGGCTGGCCTTGCACTTGCATAGGTGATTCCTAATGAATGCACAGGGCTTTGGTATATGATGCCAGCTACAAGCTCTTTATTAGCATTTATTGGTATTAGGTAACATTTTGAATTGACGGAACAAATCATTCCTAACCCCAGAGGACCCGTGCGAGCTTTGTAAAATATTTATGTAGAGTAAGGACTGTACTGAAGTTCAAAATGACGTCTTTCCATGTCCTGAGCAGGTGAAAGGCAGCAGACAGACACCTCAGCACATATACACCCTATGTAAAAATGATTTGCAAAAATAAACCGAAGTAAGTAATGACAACTTGATGGGCTTCGTGGAGGAAATGACATGCCTGTTGAGAAATGTGCAGTGAGGTCAGAGGACTGTCTTAGCCACATCAAGGTGGTGGTCACAAGGAGGAGGTTGCCTGTATATAGTGAGGACCAGATGCGATTACAAATGGCAATGATGAGAAACATCATAACTACCAGACAAGCGCACACTCTCCAAGCCCAAGCTGGCTGAAAGGCAATCACAAACAGATATTTGCTTTTGGTGAGCAGCTCTGCTAGAAAAATATTTCCAAACTTTTAGGAGATTTCATTACCAAGAGGCATTTTAAAACTCAAAAGCTTCAGTGGATGGCAAGTAATTTTGCAGAGCATCCTGGCCATCTCTGGTACTGGTACTCAGCCATGTGTCATTACATTGCCTGTAGATATTAAAAGATGTGCCAACCCAGCCACCTGAGGGGAGGAAAACAAGAAGCATGCCTGCCAGCACAGCTCTGCTCCAGATAAAGATATAGGGATTATCAGATTCAACTGAATCCCTCAGCAACATCTGAGATGTAAACCTCAATTCCTATTAATAGTCACTTTAGGTCTGTCTCTTCTATCTTCCATTTTCTCTCCTCTTAACATCCTGCCTAATAAAGGTCAGGCTTGTTCAGCCATGGAAAAATCCTCTCTTGATTGGAGGCAAACTAAGAAAACAGCCCAGGTATGGAGTGGTGCAATGGAGCAGGATGTACATGTGCTGAGCATTTGGCCTGCTTCCCTTAAAGTCCACAACAAGAAAAAATATTGCAACTTGATTTTCCAGAAAGCAAGCTGTAAGCATCAGAAGCTGAGTTTTCTTATCTTCCACCATTTTTTATTTTCTCCCCTCTCTTGCCTCCCTATTTGTGAACATGTGTATTTTTTATTTCTTTGGCCTTACGAACCAACAGGATGTGACTTTAACAACAAAGCTTTAGAGATGCTACCAAGAACTAGCTCCTTTCACATCAAGGTCATTTAGTATCATCTCAGAGAGTGACAAGCAGCATATTTTCTTTTTCCCCAAACCTTTAAATTCTACAGCTAAAGCAGTATAAAGAAAAAAAGGACCAAAGTAAAGATGCAGTTCAGTATGAACATCTGAACCGCCGTATTCTTTCCTGTGGTTGACTTAAAAATAAACTCCAAGGTACTGTATATTCAGGTACATGAAAAATTATGCTAAGATTCCTACACTTTTTTTCAGCTGAATCACAGAAATCTTAAGGCTCAGAAGCCTAGGACTTCACAGCACCCTGGAAAAGAGAAGCCCATTCCCAAGAGGCTTCAATGGGAATGAAACACACAGGTTGCACCCCTACCATGCTGGGACATCGGAGAGTCAGGGTTCTTACCAGCCTTAGCACCCCCAACCTAGGGTTTTATGTCCACCAAGTGGAGTCTGTGCAAATAGGTGCAGAGCTTCTTGCCAGCCCAGCTCACAACCTGGAGTCTTAAAACCACCACATGAGTTTTGCCTCCTGCTCGTTCTGCCACTACAAAGTAGGCCCACCTCAGCAAGGACCATCAGACACTGGCTGCTAGAGCCTCAACCCACCACCTCACTATCCCTTTCCTGGTTGGAGGTGGAATAGGCCAAGTGATGCTCATTTCCCCAAGTGGAAACATCTTCTTAGTCAGAGCCACCGCAGAAATACACACTCTTCCCAGAAGGTGCTGCTCCATCTCAAACTGAATGCAAAGCCGCCAAGGACTTCCATTTCTATCCTATTATCCGAAAAGTTGGAATTTTTTTTTCAATGACACAGAAAGAACAGGCCAGCCCAGACCTCAGGGACCAGTCCCTCAGCTGGTGTGAATTAGTCAAGCTCCTTCAATACAATTAGAATTATTTACTCCCACTGAAAAACTACTTTAGAAAAATGGAAGACGAAAAAGCCAGTATCAGGGTCCAGATTTCAAATCCTCTCCCCAGCCAGACCTCCAGATGGTATCAATCTGCCTGGACAACCAAAAAGCCTAACCAGATCTCTCGAGACCCCCATTTCAATGCTTTGGATGGTGGTACAGCAAAGGGACGAGCCTGACCTCTCTCATTTTAATCAGGTGAGGAAGAAAATAAAAGAGACCAAGGCGCTTTGCTATTGCTATGATTTGGTCACTGGTTTAAAGACAGTGACCAAAATTAAAAGAGTATCTAATTTTAATTAATGGGCTCCTGTCATCAGCCCTTTCTTC
>NW_020955234.1:865689-891488 GCF_003031625.1 Empidonax traillii
AAAAAAAAAAAAAAAAAAAAAAAAAAAAAAAAAAAAAAAAAAGACATCTGCATGTTTTTCCAAATGTTTTGCTTGGTCTGAACGGGTTTATTTTTCCTGCAGTGCTGTGAGTGCGGTGCTGACTGTCTCGCAGCGAGAGCCCAGCTAAGGCAACTGCCAGCACGTCAAAGAAATCAGGTAACAGGGGGAATGGGTCCACGAAGCAGGAGAGCTCATCCATCTTTAGCTGAAAACTCCTTTCAAGGCCAGTCCTTTCAGTGACTCCCAGCTACTTAACTTATCCAAATGCCCTTTCTTTCAGAGAGACAAGACCACACAGGATCTGACCTGCAGATCCTGCTGTCTTAACAGAGGCCAACACCAGATGTTTTGGAAGATAATGTAGGCAAACAAACAGGAAAAGCCCTATGATGGAAAGAGAGGATAATCTAATCTCTCCCAAACAACTCCTCACCTTAATCCCAAAACTTACCTCCTGCTTTAAGCTGTTTTACTCCAGTTCACTCGTTTTTCTCAAGAAAAATGACTGTGTAGACATGCAAAAACAGCAGTAGTTGTAGCACCTTGGATGGACAGAAACACTTGAAGGAACTTGATGCTTAACTTCCACTGACACTGTTCTAAAGTAATTGGACCCGTTTTAAAAGTATGTTTAATTTCTACCATCAAGTGAGGAAATTTAATCAGCCAAGAGCTTTCTTTGGCCTCCTTCTTTAGTAACTCTGCAATTCCTTTTGGACACTTACTGTGTTCCCAGCAGTGAGCACCCACCAGAAAACTTAAGATAGTAGCTGCCACATCCCCTGTCAGACTCCCTGAATTCAGGAGGGTCAAAGTTACAGCACATAGCCACCAGCCCTACTATTAAGTTATGCAAAGTGCCAGTAACTACATCTCTGCCGTATGAGAGTCTCTTTTTAGACAAACCCACACGGCAATGTTTCATCATAGAGCACAAACCTTTTTACATATTTTAAAGCACATTGGGAGGTCGTTTTCTGAAAACACAAAGACATTTTAAGGCATATTTACTGTCTGTGTTTCCGCACGTTGAGAAAAAATTGTGATTACAAGCGGTGATTAATTGATCACATACAGCGCGCGTGCTTTGGAATTGCTGTGAATGAAATTGCACTGAAAACATCCTAACAAGAACATCCCCAAATATTTGAAAACAGACAGAGCTGCAGAATGAATGCTGAATGTCATTCAAAGCTGATAATAACCATCATTCAATGCCAGTAAACAAATAAACAAAACCTTTTGGGTTAACAATTATTGAAAGAGTTTAAAATTGCTGATTACTATTGTAATATCTGTGATGGAGAACAGCTGAATTTCTGTATGCTATGAAGAGCTTGCTCAAGCAGCAAGAACCATTTTGTATATGGGTAGCTGTCCCTCCTTTGTGGCGCACTGGTACATATATTTAAGGAAGAAATCAGAACTATATGCCCACAGCTAACAGGAAACATAAAAGGACCATCAATGTTTAGAACTTTTTTCCTTTTTCAGTAGACAAAGAAGAAGCCTATGTTTCTCTATAAAACATTCATATTCTAGTTCACACTAACTTAAAAGAAAATTCCCATAGATAAGTGGAAACTTAGTTTCTCTGAAACAAACAAAACCACTAATTACACCAAAACAAAGCAACTCACAGAACTAACATGGGAACAATGAGGTGTACTGATGGGCACAAAAGATGGCAATAAAACCCCTGAGATGGTGGGAGTAGCATTTGGATATTAGCCTCCTGGACCCCAAGAGAAAGGCCATAGAAATGGTCTACTAGATGTGAGAAGAAGAAACAAGCCACAGGAAACAGGAGCTCCACAGTCCCTCACTCCTGAGTGGCAGCACTGCCCTGTCTCAGGGTGTCCTTTGAGAGCTCAGTCCCTGTCAGAACAATACATATGGTAAGGATCAGGGTCAGGGCTGCAGGCAAAAAGATCATTTATTGCCAGCAACTGGGAGCACTCATCTCCCTTGATCCCAGTGCCCAGCTATTCAGGGAGGAAGAGTTAGACCTGCCCCACAACAGCTACCACGTTTCATTTTGCCTACACTGCCATCCAGTATGACATTTAGATATCTGTATCTCAGAGACTCTGGCAGAAAGTGACAGAAATTAAAGGATTGAATAAGGCCTTACTTGAAGCTCTCCTGTCCAGAAGGATTTCTTCAGAGCCAGCAAAATAGTATCACACTGTGTTTTCCAGTCTGCTTTGCTCTCACCTCTGCTTTGCATCGGTTCTTGAGATCACCCACACCTCAGGACCCCATACAAATAATTCCAGAAGCAAATAGATAAACTCTCATCCTGAAGCCACAATAGAAAAAGCTCACAGGAAACTTAAATAAATTAGATATTTCCAGCTCAGCTGGCCTTGGTAGATATCACCTGATGGTCACTAAGGAACTAGCTGTGGACATCTCTCAAAGGCTAATCTGACACCTTATGAGGGCAAGTGAAGGTCTTTTGGGGGTTTGTTTCTGGGTCTTTTTTTTTACTTTTTAACTTTTATTTTGTTTTTTTTCTTTTTAAAGAGATTAGGTACTCTAAACCAGTAATTTTACCTGCTAGAAAAAAGAATCTGGGACATGTAAATAATCTGAAAACAAACTAGAAGATAAAAAGGAAATATGAATTGGCCAACATGGATTTCTTGAAGAACAAATACTATCAAACTGAATTTCCTTCTGTAATAGTATAACAGCCTGTACAGAAAGATGAACTTCGGTAAACTGTTTCTTATGACATTCTCATAAGCAAATCAAGAAAATATTGTCATGACAGAACTATTTTGGGTTAAGTGTAAAACTGGTTTTTAAAGCCATTTCCAGAAAGGTGTTCTCTACAATTCCCATTGTAGTCACCATGGTAAAGGCATTCTTCAGGATCAGTCCCAGCTCTGGCCTTTATTTCCATTAGTGTTCCAACTAATGGGATGGAATATATTAAATTTTCAAAGGGGACCAGGCTGAGAGGGACTTATGGACAGGATTAGACCTAAAAACCAGAGAAACAACTTGAAGATGATACAATGAAATTCAGTGAGAAGAAATCATGGAATCACAGAATATTCTGAGTTGGAAGGAATCCACAATGATTATCAACTTCGACTCTTAAACCCATATGAGACTGAACACGAGATCAAAATGACAGGCTCTGGATTTTGGTTGGATGACCAGCTGCACTAAGGGCAAGATAGTAAGATCCCAGGATCCTCCTCCTCCAGGGAAATTCTCTGATTTTAAGCCTGTTGTACCACAAGAAATCACTTAGTTTAGGGCATCTTGAAGAAGGGACTCACCCTCTCATAGCAATAATTTAAGGGCTGCCCAGTAAGCAGAAACAAACCAAAAAGCCCCTATTCTTCAATGACATGAAGCAAGAAGAGAAATCTAATGTACTTACATTATTAAAAAAAAAAAAAAAAAAAAAAGAAAACAAACAAACAAAACAAAACAAAAAAAAAAAAGAAAAACCAAACCAAACAATCCTACTCTCTTCCCAGTGTTTTCAACCATCTGGTGTTTGCTAATTCCCACTCAACTGGCTGACCTCATGAACCTGCCATGGTCTCCCTGTGTCACCAGGGCTCCAAAACCCTCCTGGCAGCAGTGTTTGGTGGGGTCACCCTCGCTCCCTCTCCAACGAGGGCTGGAGGAGCTTTGCTGCTCACCAGCACTGACGTCTTATCTCTACACCCTGGGATTTAAGCATGTTTATTATGCATGTAGGCTCTGCTCGGTGCTTCCTGGTAGATGGAGACATATCCCAGTCCCTTTGAGTAGGTTTCCTTTGTAGAGCAGGCAAGAGGTAGGCTTGTGGCAAATAACATTACCCGTAAGTAATTTTCCCTTACTTTATATAAGCAAATGCCTTTGATATACAACAATCCCCGACATGTTCAGGTTACATGCTTATTTTAAGATCTTTTGTTTACTTTATGATCTTCATAGGTCATTGACATCCCATTTAGCTCTGGTGACCCTGTTTATACAATCGCAATATACATTAAAAAGCGTTCCTTTGGCTAACACTAACATTCTTGATCTTAATCCATCACATGGGCTAACAATACCTCCAGCTCAGATGTGTACGTAGCTGTTAAAAGCTTTAATGTAAAATCCAATACACATATCGAGTGGGAGAGGCCTGATCAAACAGATTGGCTTTCTTTTTTCCATTCTAAGTGGTAGAAGATCCAGAACTATGTAAACTCTCGTGAAATGCACTGCAGGACCCCTCCAGCCACCACTCAGTGCAATTAGATTCACTGGAAAATGTGCTTTTTTTACTCCCCTGCTCCCTGTCTCTAGCACGTGACAGTGTTGCTGGAGCAGTCAACCACAGCCACCTCCAGGAGCTTTGGTTCCTGCTGTTCTCCCACTTGCAAAAAACACGAGTCATTGCTGGCCTGGCGTTTAAGAATGTCTCCTGGCACAGGAGGAAAATTTGACCCGCTATCACCCTGAGGGCTGCAATTTCCCTTGCATGATGGGCCAGGAGTGCCTCCTGTCCAATTCATCGGGAGGTTATGCTGCCTGCCATGTATTTATTGGCTCATCTGACATTTCTCCGCTATATTTGCCATATAGCCCACCTGTTGCAGGAACACCTGGAAGGCCATTGTAGGATCTGAGGCACAAGCAAGTTCTGGGCTTCCCCTAATGTTGCCATATCCAAAAGACAAAAAATAAAAAACAAAAAAAATGTATCCCATACCTCTTGCAAAACTCTGGCCAGCTCCCAGAAATAGAGCTCAGGGATGAAAGGGCACTGGCACATGACAGGTTCTCTAGGAGTTAGATATTTTACTGAACCCGGTAATGATAATACAAAAGATTAATACACAGTGTGAAGAGATCAAAAATTCTGTTTTTTCCCCAGTATTTGTATCTGAATTAAAGAAATGAGGTCCAAACAGTACCATGCAAACCAGCCTTCAGTCCTTTTAGTTTTTTAGCCTGGGAATGGTTACTTCTATATAGGTAAAGAACTGGACCTGGTGACCTCACAAGGTCTCCTCCAGCACCACTTGCCATGACTTCTGCAATGACTTCTCCTATAATCTGAGAAATATCCACCTTATAAACATGATGCAAAGCATAAAATGTATCTGTACCTAGAACATGATGCCCCTTCTTTTTGCCTCTCTTGTTTTCTCTTCCTCCACAGGTTCAAAAAAACGACATTTTGGCAGGCACATGAATGTCTTTTGGGCTCAGCCCATATTTCCCAGGAGACTGGGTTCAGTTGCAGGCTAACAGAAAAAAAGTACTAATAAAACATCTGACACAGTTGCCACGACACACCAAAGGCAGGATGAATACGCTGAAGAGGACATGTCACATGAGGAGAGAGGAGAGCAGGAGACCACGAGAGCAGCTGAGAGAGCCAGGCGACACGTCCTTGGGTCAAATGGTCACCACAACAGCTCTGGTACCTTTGAGCTGTGCCAGCTGTCCTACTGCCAGACCCTCTGTCATGTCACTGATTCCTGAGGAGCAGGAGCAAGATTTGGGAAATTCAGTGTGAGGGCTGACTGCAGGAGCTGGGTTGCAGAGGGAGACTGCCAGCCCCACTAGCACCTCTGCTACTCCCACCTAGCAATGAGCAGCATTCCTAAAGCAAGACCCTGGGACTGGAACGTGAAAAGGCAGAGGATATCACACAAAGGTCTCCTTATAAGCGACCAATTGTTTTCTCTCTGCCTTATTTGTTGGTGTTATATACCTGTCATTCTTCTGAGTACAAACTAAAGCAATCTTTAAGTTGTAGAATATTAAAATTCTGTTAAAATAAGACCTCTAATTAAACAAAAAAATTAAAAACAAAGAAAAAATTCTAGCTGAGCAAACAGTGAATAAAGAGAATTCTTCCAACAATGAATTTAAAAAATAAACTTCAATCTATTCAAAACTGCAGGTTTCAAGTCATAAGTAAGCAAACGACTGCAAAAGGGTAAATTTATAAAATCGGGCAGAATGCAGCTTTGCTCAGTGTCCCAATGCCAAGGGACAGGGATATAGTTGTGGATGTCTGTGGACATCATGCCCAAGGGACAGGTCTCAAGTATTTGCTGAGAGTGCAGGGAGTGCAGCTGATCCCTGGGGTGGTGCTGGTGCCCAGGAAGCGCTTCAGCAATGCCACCTTCACTCCCAGCTGCCAGTACTCCTCCAGATTACCAAGCCATTTGGGACCAGAGAGCTTTATTCACTTGTTCATTCCTTCAGACAGACAGTTTATAGGATATGTGTCATCTGTCCCAGAGCAAACTGAGACCCACATTTTGCAAAGAGCAAACTCCCCTGAGTTCAGGCACAGTGGGGTTTGTGTGTGGTTTTTTTTGGGTTTTTTTTTTTTTTTTTTTTTTTTGCACTTGCTGGTGCATCAAGAAGCAACAGAGCAAAAATCCTACTTTCTCACTGAAAGGACCAGGTTACCAAAAGGGTGAAGCAAGGCATGGGCATTACTTTCAAGCAAATGTGCAGCACAGGCTTCAGCAAACATTTCAGGAGCTTCACTGGTCTGCCTCTGGAAGCTTGGAATGTGAGCAAAGTGAGAAGACGAGTCAACTTCCTCACTCTCACTTATTTCTAATAAGAAGGTTTGTTTGATGTCCACAGAGAGGTCAGGTTTGGGCCAAATTCAGAGCTCAAAGGCAACTTCTGTGGGATGGGAAATGAACCTGCCGGTTTGGCTTTGCCAAAACCGCATTTTAAAATGCTGTAAACTGATTTCACACAGCTCTCTTCAACACCTTTGAGCTGCCTGAGACAACACATTATTTAAGCTCTTGCTCTCCCTGTCCTTTGTGGGCAAGTGTCACCAAATAAAACAAACAACCCTACATTGAAAGATTTTTCCCTGCTTTGCATGAGAAGGAAAGAGCAGCAAATCCCTTCAGGGTCTGGCTCCTACTCTCTGGTAAGCTCTGGGGTAATTTTATTCATGGCATTTCTCCTATGGAAGGTGTGAACTGTGGTGGAAGAGCTCTTTATAAATATGGAGAGTCAGTCCCCCTTAGCAAGCCAAGCTCTCCAAAATACCAGTTTCTATTTCCGGCTGTGTAGATCAGCAGCTATGGATAAACTCAGCTGCACCTCGAGGAAGGAGGACAGTCCTGAAACAAGCCAGTGTTATCCAAGACATTTTCAGCTGGTGAAACAAAGCTACAGGAAAAGCCAGAGAGCAGCACAGCAGTTTTTGGCTATCATTTCAGATATTTATACTGGAATACGATCATTATCGCTTCCATCCTAGCTTCTCCTTCTGCTCACTCCTACAGGGAACAGCATTAGGATGGCACTGCACTCTGCTGCCATAATAATGAAGATGTCACTAATTCACCATTTAGACTTCACTGCCTATAAAACAGGAGGAGGAAATGGGCTGCAAGCATGATAAGGAGCAAACTCTGGTTTGAACACAAATACACTTACGAGCTGGGGGTAGAAAGTGGAAATTAAAGATGATCAGCTGAAAGCATTTTCCCAGCCATCAGGCATTGTGGTGAATGTGCAGGATTCACCACAATGTTCCAGGATGACCAGCTTCAGGAACAGACCCTGATCCCCTAGAAGTCAACCACTGCAGACATATCTCTGATATTTCAGACCCTCTAATGTTTCTGGGATCCCAATTAAGTAAATTATTGTACTAAGTATTTATAGAATCACAGAATATCCTGAGTTAGAAGGTACCCACAAGGATCATTGAAGTCCAGCTCCTGGCCCCGCAACAGACAAACACAAGAATCACAACCTGAGCCTGAGAACATTGTCCAAATGCTCCTTGAACTCTGTCAATATTGGTTTTGTGACCACTTCCCTGGGGAGGCTGTTCCAGTGCCCAACCACCCTCTGTGTGAGGAGGAACTTTTTTCTAATATGCAACCTAAACTTCCCCTGACACAACTCCAGGCCATTCCCTTGGATCCTGTCACTGGTGACCAGAGATAAGAGATCAGTGCCTTCTCCTCCTCCTCTTCCCCTCATGAGGAAGTTGTAACTGCAGTGAGGTCTCCCCTCAGTCTCCTCTTCTCCAGGCTGAACAAGGCAAGTGATCTCAGCCACTCTTTGTATGGTTCCCCCTCAAGACCCTTCACCATCCTCATGGCTCATCTTTGGGTGCTCTTTAATAGCTTTGTATCTTTCTTGTATTGTGGTGCTCAAAACTACACAGAGTATAAGAAATATATTTCAGTCTTAGCCCGTGCTTAAAGCCCTGGTTGAGCAAAGACATTTTCAAAAAATTCCCTGCAACTTCCTAGACTTTTTCAGAGGATGTCAGTACTCCTCTTTGGGAAAGAGACAGATGCATAAGAATGACGATTCACATCAAAACCTGTTCAACCCTACCTCTGATGAGGAAGGGAGAGAAAACTCAACTGTCGGGTCTTGCTCTGGTCAAGCCTCAAGTTCATGTCTAGGAGAGATCAAAGAACTGGCTGGGTCTCTGTTGCAACTGATATTAAACTGCCCCAATGGGGAGAAACAACTGCATCAGAAATGGTTGAGAGCCACGTCTCTGTATATTCAGCAACCTCCAAGTTAGGATATTCACCTGTAAAGTAGGAGACACGGATTAAAACTGTTGCTCTCAGTTAAACAGGGATCTGAGTGGAGCTATGGCCATAGGACTGCTGAAGCCAAGCCCAAGCCCCCAGCATCCACCTGCCTTGGATTCTGCAGCCAGACAGGGCTGTTGAGAGCTGGCCAGCACCCCAGGGTGCATGGAGTGGGAGGCCCTACTCTCTACCTCACCTTGGAGGTGTAATCTGAGAATAAAACACCTTCTACCTCACCTTGGAGGTGTAATCTGAGAATAAAACACCTCTGCAAAACCCTCCAGTATTTCCTGAAGCTCCCTAGAACTTGCCAAATTTCCTCAAGATTTTCCGGGGATCCCAGATTCACCCAGGCTGTTCAAGCCTAGGAGTGTGAAATCTTATTTTCCAGTTCTTTGCTCAAATTTAATGAACCATCCCCTGTGTAACCTCCCTTGGAGAACATTTTGAAGCCCCATGTACTTCCCTCCCCCTCCACGGCCAACACAGCCAGCATCTGGCAGGAACCCCAGCGTTTATCTTTCCAAACTGGGTTGCAAGTACCCAGTTACACTCCTCACTCACAAGTTACACTGTACCCTTCTTCTGGAGGAGAAGCCACCGGGAGAAGAGAGAGGTATAGCAAGGGCATCTATCCTGCTGCTTCTTCAGCATGAAATTGCCAGAGAGCAATTTGAGCCCAATCTCAGCCACCAGTCGGGCTGAAGAGCCTCTGGGAGCCTCAACGAATCTGCCCCTAAAATAATGCTCCATTTCCCCCCTAAGTATTACTGACTGATTAAATGAACTTCAGCAAATAGCAGGTCTTTGCTGCTGTTGTTATTTTCTGTGTTACTGTTTTTTGGATAAGATATACTTAGGGAAAACACTAGAGATCTCAATTAAGCAGCTGGGTGACTTATAAATATATATTTATGTTTGAAGCCTAAGTGGCCATTGGCTTCCCTACTGTTTTACTTAGCTAACAAAACAACTCTATCAAAGTAAGTATTATTCCAAAACCCAACTTCCTGCACAGAATGCTCCCATGTGCTCCATCAGTCTGCTTCTCTGATGAACTACATCGTTTCTTATAAACTGTCCATGGCCCATAAATTTCCAAGCATAAAGGCTATTACTGTGCTGTGCAAATCTGCTGAGAATTTTATCCTTATAACTCCATTTCATTCGAGTGCAAATGAGTTTGGTAAGAAAGTTGATCTGCAAACTTCTCCCCTACCCCCGTCTTCTGCATTTGGGCTTATTTTGATAAGTAACACTTAGTTGATTTAGACTTGAGGTGGGCTTTGTTTTGACTCATTTCAGTTGGACTGTCTCTGCCTCAAATTTGCTTTCTTTAATAAATAAAAAAAAATTAACTGCTCAAATGTTCCTATCCCCAGAATCTTAAAAACAAAATTCACAATAAACAATGGATGAAAACAGAACAAATGGGTGTTTGGGCCATCTACTAGATAAATATTGCAAAACTATTCTCTTTTGTGATCCAAAGAGAAGACTCCTGCACTTATTCACATACTGGGAGCAAGAACTATAAGAATCTCTTTTCCTTTTCTAGGCCAAGGCACAGGATAGTGGGAAACTGAGGAATTTTTTTTTTTTTTTTGAGTGCATGCAGATGAAAACCTCTTATGAATGTTTTGCTCATTTTTAGCTCTCACAATTGCCTATTTACATTAGGACTCCTGTTGTCACATGGAGCGGACAGATCTTCAAACAAATTGTAGTCTCTCTGTCCACCAAGCAGAAAAATGACTGGATTTTGCCATCGGGTGCAGCACGAGGCCTGTGCTTTCCCTGGCTTAATTCCAATTTCCATAACAATACAAATTAGACTTGCTCAAGGCCATCAAAGAAGTGGAGGGGTGCGGGGGGAGAAGATGAAATAAGCCATAACTCTCATGACTTTCTTCCTCCAAGCCCCAAAAGCAGTCAATCACAAGCAATACGGAAAAAAAAAAAAAAAAAAAAAAAAAAAAAAAAAAAAAAAAAAAAAAAAAAAAAAAAAAAAAAAAAAAAAAAAAAAAGAAATGTGCAGAGGGACGTTTTGATATCTTGATTCTGGAGACTTCTTGACTACCTTGTACTAATTTCATTATGCTCAATTTAAGGGCCTTTTTATTGATAGATACCCCAGGAAATATGACTTGGAAACAGCGTGCTACCTTGGGATATCACCAACCATTTGACATTGGGGAACTAAAACAAAAACAGATGTTTTAGGAAATAAGCAGCTTGAATATATCACACATAAACCAATTAAAACTTTCTGTAGCAAGTTGACATTTCCCATGAAGCAAGCAATGGGAGCAAACGCAAATCAGTTGGCTGTGAGCTACAGAGCAATTCCCAGCCACAGAATTCTTTTTTTTTTTTAAATGAAGCCTGGGTTTAAAAAAAGAAAGGTGTGATAAAGAAGCAGTCTCACCTTGTCACTCTCAAACCCAGAATCTGTCTTTTCACCTTCACACTTCCCATTCATTGCTCATTAAGCAAACAGCGAGATATTCCCACTATTGTTTGTGTCTTTGGCTGAGAATCTCCATGAGCTCAGGCCCAAGTGCACTCCAAAACAAGGCATGAAAATTGTTTCTGTTTGTTTCAGGTATTCAGTTAAAAATAGTTTGGGTGTCCTTGAGAATACAGGGGGAAATGAACAGTTTGGGGAGTTGCTTTCATATTTTAGGCTTTTAAAAATTTCATCCTGTATTGCTTTTTTTTTCCCCCCGGGATACTTTGTTTTAAAATTTTATTTTGCAAAGCCAAGCAAAAACATCTAAGCACATGCTTAACTTTAAGCATTAAAAAGTCAATGGGATTTAAGCATGTGTTTAAAGGCAAACATATGCTTTAGAGCTCTGCTGAATAGGAATGGTTTATTGAATCAAGGCTATAGACAGGTTAATAAAATGGGTTAATATATGCAATCTGGAAACAAAAATTAAACAACATGTTTCTGGAATATTAGTGTTATAAGCATTGCCTCGTTCTAGTTCAATTGCCTAAATTACTATTGGATTTGTAATGTCCTTGACACTGTCTCTCTCTCATTTCTTGAAGAAATGCAGATTACTGTACTAGATTATAATCAGCTGGCTAACGTACAGCTCCAAGCTTATGATTTTATCCAGAGCAATTCTGAACAAAACAATCTTACTTCAAAAGGAGTTTATTCACCAAAATTCATTTTCAAAGAAAATCTGCCAAATCTTTTCCACTGACACATACCCGTAATTCCCTCTGTATAAATATTCATGTGCTATAGAATAAGATGTAGAAAACATTGTTATTTTTCAATATTTACTCTAGAACTAGTTCCACAAAGGTGCTTATTGTATGACAAAAGATAAGAGTTTACACTCCCATCAAAGGTTGCTTTTAAATAGATCATAAAATCCATTGTGAATATTTAAGCCAAGAGTGATAACACGGTGTCATATCCTCACACAGTATAATGTAGTAACACTCTGCATTTTGACATCTGCCCAGGCAGATGTTTAGAACCAAGTTCCTCAGATTCTTTCTTCCTTTTAAATTTTCTTTTTTTTCCTTTTTTTTTTTTTTTTTTAGGTTGCATGGAAAAAAATCTGGGAATCATCTTTTATGTCAAAGCTACTAAGTACAATTTAACTGTCAACAGATTAATTAATTTAAATGTAGACTTACTGCAGAAGCCAAAACCTCGCATGAGCCTTCCACAAAAAGATGGGAAAAAAAGAATAGCCTCCCAAAATGTAGTCAGCAACATCCTGACCTCAAGAAAGCTATACATTTATACACAGGTAGGATGTACGTTTCCCATTTACACAATCTATGAGATGTACACAGAGTAAATGTCTAAAATCCCACAATTTACCTTTCTGCTGCTAATCCATCATCTTTAGAACAGACAACCCCAGCACCAACAGTCAACATACATTTTCCCACTCTATTGCTTCAGAGGGGCTACATTAATTAGCAGTAACTAATTATTTTGCCATAGCAACACCGCTGATAAATATCAAGGCATATATTTACTTAGAGTAGTTGCAGAGGGATCTTTCTTTTTAACTCCACATCTTGTGATTTCTGGGGTTTAGATCCACGTTGAAACCAGCTCATGACCCCACGCTGACTGCCAAATTCATTGTAATGTAGAGCATGTTTCAGGGATAGTCCCTTAAACATAGTTGGATTTTTTAAGGGGTTGCTGGTTGGCTTATTTATTATGAAGATTTGTCAGGCAGCACAGTTAAGTTAATCAGTAACCAATAAAAGATTTAAGTTCAGAGATATAAACGGGTTGATTCATTGCTCACAAAGGTTTTTGGCTTCTCAATGGGAACTCATGAAAACATGTTGCTATGGTTACTTTGGAAACCAATACCTTTTTATACCCTACTAATATATAGGAATTTGAGAGAAGCACCTATGGCTCTCAGGGACCTACACACAATTTTATTTTTTGTTGTTATTTTTTACTGGTTTACTTTTTTTTTTGCTATGCAAATATGTAAATAAAATATATTAAAAATTTCTTTGTTCCGAAATCTCCGTGCCAAGTCCAAGTTTTACTGACACCAGGACAGTCAGATCACTTGGCATGTGCCCCCTCAATGGTTTATCATTTTTGTAGTCTTCACCAAAAATCAACCTGACTGCATCATTTTAAAAGCAAAGGTGCCACAGCCAGAGGGTACTCATATCAGATGTGTTGTTGCATCGTAATCTTCTTCAGCACGTAAATCCAAAAGAAGAAAATCACAATGTCAAGTACAATTAAAATCGAATATAAGCTATCTTGATGGATTTGGGGGGCGGGGAAGAGCAGAGGTTTGTTGGATTTTTTTCGGTTTTTATTTATCACACTGAACACGTTACCCAACCTCACTTTGTGGCCATTCTGGTAAACATGGTGCAAGTTTTCTTCCTCTAACTGTGGTCATGATCACCTCTGTGCTGAGAGTGCAATTTAACACCGGTGTGGGCTGCCTGGAATATGCCCTGCATACGATTTTCCAAAGGGACTATGTGACTGGGGTCCCAGGGTGCAACAGAGCCACAGCCAAGATCTCAAAAGATGCTGTGGGCTCCATAGCCTTACTGCTGCATTTTTGTGGGTCATTTTTGAGCACCTGAATTTATGCTTAGGTTGGTGCTTAGAGCCAGGACCAAAACTGGACCATAAGCACCCCTGTCCATCCTGTGCATACCACTCAGACCATCAATGTTTCATTATCACAAAAATCACTCTAATTTCCCTCCAAAAACACATCTCCTGAGCCAATTAAACATTTGGCCCAAACTTAACCAAACTCACACTCAGGTTTCTAACAAAAGTACAGGCTCTGCCTTCCAGCCCCCAACAAGGCCTCAGTGGAGGTGGGGCTGGACCAGTCACACTGCTCTGGATTCAGCCTACAAAACCACTAACAGTGTCACCTAGCATATAGATCATCAAATAAATTATGGTCAAGTGTGACTTGTGAGGCTAAAGGTACTCTCTGCCAAGGTGTTCTGATGACATCATCATAAACCCAGAGGGCAAAGCTCAGCTAGTTTATGATGTCACCAGACGGCTTCTCCAGGTTGCTGCCATAGTTCATGGTCATTACTTTCTGTAACAGGAGGAGCTTATGTACCTACATCCCAACAAGGCTCTGATCCTCATTAGCCTTCTGTTCATGCATATATTTAAGTAAATAAATATTTTCATGTATATATTTAAGTAAATAAATATTTTCATGTATATATTTAAGTATAAATAGATTTTTTCTTATTTGGCATATACATATATCACTTATTTATAAAGTGTATACACTTTTCACAGATACATAAATAAAATTTGCATATATTGTTCTTATATAATTTCGGGGTGTAGAGAGGCCTATAGGAATCATATATATGATAATTTTCTTTTTTAATATAGATGTGTGTATATATGTATAAATAATCATGATCATGGCTAGGCTTCATGAACGAAGATTTGAGAAGGGCTCTACCCACACTTGCTACAAGCGCATTGATGGTTAAAAAGGCCAATGTGAGATAGACAAGATGTATAAATATATATTTATATATATATATATATATGTATATGTATATAACCTATTCTCAGTCAGTGTTTACTAGCAAGACATAAGCAAGTACCCCAAGCTGGAAGAAGGGCTGCAGGAGGGCAATGGATCTGGCCACTTCCCCGGGGAGCTGGAGCCCATACAGGATGGATGCTTGTTCTCTTTTTCATATTTTTTTATCGCTACTAAATAGTTTGCAGAAGAGGCGCAGCTAGAAAGGATTTTCTAACCACTACAATCACTGAAGCTGGCAGCAGCCACAAGCCACTGATCTCTGAGGGATGCTGCATTTCCTCTACAAAGCAGACGCGCAAACGCTGGTGCCTACCTGAAACAGGGCAAACAACCCTGGGGTAGAAAATACAGACAGGGAATAAAACAGGCAGTAAACGAGCTGAAAATTAAACCTCTGCCGTTGTCTCCTCTGTGAATTTAAAGATGAGGATCCCCCACTCTGGACCGTGTATCCAGCCCCTTCCTGGGGAATGAGGCTCACATTTACTTTAGAGACAGGCAGGCAGGAAAGCTACATCATCTGGTGGCCTTGGCACAACCAAAGCAGTACACCACAGCTGGATAGCTGATCTGTATCTTTTGCCTCACTGAGAGGCCCTACCACATGCTATAAAATGCTTTAATGTCCCCTTAACATGCTGTATAAATAATTTCCATATCCATTCAGCAGTGCTCACATGTGGTCCTTTGAAAGAGTTAAGTAAAAATTACGGGACCAATATATCTTTGAGATGAAACAATGACATTTATAGGTCATTGTAATCCATTCATTAATTAGTTTTATTCCCAGAATTCCTTATAATCCATATGATGCCTTCTAAGTGCTAAATTTGGCCGACAAAATTGTGATTTAATAAATAGATAAGTTTTAAAACTGCACTTGAAAGAAGTTTCTTCACATTTGAGCTACCTCAAAAAGAGTAGGTAAATAAACTTGCATGCCCTAAGCAGTCTACAGAGTCCTTCTCTGGGGGCAAAGAGTGAAAGGGTGCAATCCCTCAATGTCCAGCTTTTACCACAAAACCCAGCCATGCACTGTAAGGGATGAGAGATGGTCCCCTCAGTTCTGCAGCTGGGGTGTGATGCACTTGTACCTCCTTACCTTTGGGGAGGATGGGAATGGGGCTGCAACATGCCATGCAGAAAGGCATGGGATGAGGAGAGGCAGAGCAGAGTCATGGGTGACACTTTCCTTCACTCCCTGGGAGACAAAGGCAGGAGAAAAGGCAGTCGCTGCACTGGTAGGATGCAGAGCCAGTGCATCTTTTGTCACAAGAGAAATTATGTGACAAAGGTAAAGGACGGATTGCACCAGGACTTGCTTTTTTCCACGTTCTTCCCTCCAATGTGTTGATAACATACACCTCCAGACACATCCCTCATGCCCAGCCACATCCCCTCTCCCCATCCCACCTCAGTGTCAGAGTCTGTGCCTGTGTTCAGTGACGGGCCCTGGTTTTGATATTTTACAGAGCTCCTCGACACAAGCAAAAAGAGAAGGAGGCCTTTCAACTGGCAGCAATTACCTATTTCACAATTAAGAGGACTGTTCTATTAGTGATACAAGAGCCCTGATGTGACACTCTCCAATTAACAGCAAGGCATGCATAAATCCCACCATGCAGCAATGGCAATAAATTAATGGTTTTTTTTCCCTTCATAAAAGTAGCTTACTAGTCCTACTGCAGAGGATGTAGGTACTAAGGAGACATTTGATCAGCTCAACTGTATCACCTCAAAAAACCTTTACAACTTCTTTACACGCCTAAAGCACAATTTCACAATTCAAAGATCGTTACTCCTATAAAACTTATAGGAAAGTTGCAACTCAATTGGACCAAACAACACCCTAAAAAAAAAAAAAAAAGAGGTTTCAAGGCAGCACTTCTTTGTTTCAAAGTGCGCAGTTCCTTGTTTCTGCGTCCTGTAGCAAATCCATTTGTTTATCAACCTGGATTACAGGCTAAAGCATAGTTTGTATGGAAACCAGTGTAAGGGTATTTCTTTGCCCTAATGTGAAAGTCACTGTTGGATAATCTGTTAATAATAATCCTCATTAAATTCCTGAAATGCTTGTTTGGAGAAACAGGAAGAAAGGCAGGTAGGGCTCCCTGAAGCAGCTCATCAGGAAATGAGATAAACAGGTCTGGATCACTCAAGAGTAGAAGGACAAAGAATTGCTGTTAAGTAGTCTAAATCCATCAAAAGCCAATCATGGTATAAAATCCGGAGGTTTCTTTTGAACTGTCAGTAACATTGGTGGGTTTTGTGAGCACCTTAGTGGGACTTTCTACTTTCGGTAAAGGGGAAACAAGGGCATCAAAGTAAATGCTCCATTAATAGTAGAACAGCTCAGCTGGAAAGCCAGTCCCAATATTTTCCATATGCTTAAAGATTTCCCTTGCAATATTTTTACAGCATCCCTGCAACCCAACACATTTCATGATCAGCTGAGTCTCTGTGTGTGTGTGCATAGAGGTGTACAGGGAAAAAAATTATGACCTCTCCCTCCTCTGTAGACATACATATGCACAACTTGATGCTACAAACAAAAGAATAAAATGCTGCTGATTTGGAGCCTATTCGTCTTGCCAAATTAAAATTAAAAGGGTCATATCCTCAGTTAATGTAATCTGTCTCTGAAGGCAATGAAACTGATCCAGTTTAGACCCCCTTGAAATATTCAACCCAGAAATCTGGAATATTGCAGCATGTGATGAGATTGCTTGGTAAGATTGTTGAGCACTGATGGGACACCTGGATACCTCAATTTCATCAGAAAACAGGTTGGAAAGTGGGTATCCAAGCAGTCACCATAAGGAGGAAGAAATCTGTCTTCTGTTCTCCGACTTGAATGCCCATCATGCCATGGATGTCTTGCCTCATCGGGAGAGAAGAAAAGTGGTGCTGCCACTTAAATGAAGGGGGGGGTTGGGTGGTAGGGGAGAGGAGGGAAAATACTATTTGAACTATAATTTCAAAAGCAGGAATTTGACAAAACCATGGTCTGAAGTGTCTATCCCTGGGAGAGGTACTGTCACATTAGGTAAGCAGATAACAAGTGTTGGCAAAATACAGGGTTAGTCTGTGCTCCTTCTCGGTTTCAGAATTATTGCTTATATTTCTACTTTGTTAACAAATTATTCCATTGGCACTACAAAGCAAAGCGCTGAGAGTGAAGGATAATACACAAGAGAGCCTCTAGGCTGTTACTTTGGATTATAAGTATCTAATTTCAGTCATTTAAAGTAAATTCAGTTTTGTCAAAGACTCCAGTCCAACCTATAAAACTTGGGTCTGGTGAGCATGACAGCATGCCTTGGAGGAACAGGGCTGCAAGAGAGAAAACAAACAGCTCCATTCAACTCCTTCAAAGGCCTTATTTCATCTAACCATGGAGTTATTACCAACCTTCCTTGATTATGTGTACTGTAAGAGCATGAGTAGTTTCAGTTACAAGTTGTTTCTTACACATCCCATCATTTTGCGTGGGTTTTTACACCCCCGGTAGAGAAGCTTCCATAACTGAGCCCAACAGAGCAGCCAAGGATGAGAAAGAGAGGGAAGTATTAAGAAAGCAATTTTTGGAAAGCATGTCTTATGTATTATTGGAACCATGTCCCATTTGTATTTGCACATAACTAGCACGCAGCCACTATGTGCCACTAGAACAAAACAAGTCCAGCTCTCCTCTGCACTGGGGTAATTGGAGGTTACCCCTTTATTTCAGGGGGCCACTTTAAATCTCCTACTGAATTTGTCCCCGAAGAGCAATAAACGTCCATCCATAGACCCTGGATGGCAATGAACATACAGATCCCCTGATTTTTAGCTGCAGAAAGTGCAGTCTTGATTGAGTCCCCTTTTATTTAAGGATTGTAGGCCTTGGAGAGCTTTAATAAATCAGAAATTTCTGGACACTGAATTGCACACTTCATCCTCCCATACACTTGTAAGGTCAACCTGTTTTAGAAAGGAAATCTTTCACCAAGTTCCTCTTTGCCCTGGTCTAAGAAGAATTCCCCAAGCCACAATTTGAAGCGCACATTGAAAAACTTAAGGCTGCACATTCATTGCTTCTCAAACTGGGACTTGAGCTAAGTCAAGGGTTTCTCCACCTAGAGAATATGAAGAACAAGGTCAGAGTCCTTCCCTGGTAAGCTCATCTCAGCTGATCTGTATTTCAGCACTCTGGGTTTTGCAGGAGAGAAAAATATTGCTTAATGACATCGAATAATGACATGCTTAATGCTGGCATGAAACTTATAAAGATAGTTTCAAGAAGTAAAAAGCAAGGGAATGTATTGTTATTTTGTTACAGTTATTGTTGTTGTCGCCATTGTTGTTGAAGGACTTTTCTAATTATAACAACTAAATAGTATTTAATGTTAAAGGTTGGCAAAGAATGACAAACTCCTCAATCAACAACTCCTAAGCATCTGTGTGCTAAAAGATTGACCTTCCCTTGCTCAGATGATAACACTGCTTAGCAACATGGACTTGAATGGCTTTGGAGGCCTCCAAAATGGAGCAGGCATTTAGATATATAATGAGAATTTCCATAGTCAGATAGACTAAAATACATAAATATATCTCTGTGTACTCATAGATAGATATAAATTTCACACTGCGCATCAGCCAAGAGTTTGAAACTTTATAAAGCAGAAGCCATGGTAGTTTTAATCAAGAAATGCACTAAAAATCATTGATTATCAGGCTCACTATTTGCCTAGGGGCTAGTATGGCTGAGAGTAAGCAGGTAGGTGGGGCAGGCTGCAGTGATGTAAGGCCATAAAAAGTGCATTTGAGGCAGATTGGGGTCACGTCCATTACAGGGCTGCAGCCTGCACCACCGAGGAGGGGCTTTTATGGCACGTCCCCCCGTCTCGCCTGTCTGAGGGAGGGAAAAGTTTGTTAGGGCTGATGGGGCTGTGCCTGGTCCTCTTTGGTCAGAGGTGAGCAGATGCATCACCTGGCCAGTGATGAGGGCCAAGTACCTTTCTCTGCACTAATAAAAAAGGTCTACATGACTACAGGTCTGCCTGCTTGGATGCAAAGAAAGACCTGCTAAAAAAAATAACATAAATGAACAAATAAGCAATTATTTCTCACTCTGCCTCAGCTTCTTCATTGTAAGTGTTTCTCAGCCCTAATGCTTGGAAAAACAAGGGTGCCTCTCCCAAGGGAAGGTAAAAGCACCCAGCTGCAGGATGCTGCCTAGCTGTCCCAGCACACAGAGCCAATACTTCCCAGCTACAGCCCAGGGCCCAAGTGTTGCAATTCTCTGCTTTATTCTGTGCCAGTTTTCTCCTCCCCACCATCCCAAAAGGAGACCAGCCTGGGCTGTGACCGCTCTGGCTCTGGCAGAAGAGGTGAGCCCACAGCGTGAGAACCTTTCGCCAAAGAAGGAGCCAACCCTCCAGCACTCATGTTATATAAACAAGATAAGGTGCCTTCCAGCCCAGCCCCTGGGCCTCGTGGCTGGGGCAGGGGGAAGGAAGCTGGGAGGGGAGCCACAGCACAGCAGGTCCCTGCCAGGCTTAGGAACAGGGAGGTTAAAAGGGCTCTCTCTTCCTCTCCAGGACAAGGATCTCCACCTCAGCTGTTCCAGCACCCTGTTCAGACAACGTCTCTACAGAGACCGCATCTCAGGACCTCAAGCTGCCACATCCGTAGGTGTGGAGGGACTTTGCTCCAAAATGTTTTGTGGCCATCTGCTATTTCCTGGTGTAAATAACAAGCTGCTTGCTGAACACTCTCCCATCTCAGCAGGCTCAGTGCTTGGTGGCTCCTCTAGCAATGATGCCTACACCAGCCACGTGGTTCTGCTTGGCAGAGAGGTTTGGTAAAGCACTGTAGCTCTGTCCCTGGGTGGTATATCTGGTAGGAGATATATGGCAGTGGTAGAAAAAGGCCATTCCCCTATCATAAGTCTGAACTGCACATTTTGGTCACTCCCTGTCCATCATCCCAAAGCTGAGCTAAAGACCACCACCAGCAGCTGCCCGAGCTGGCCAGCAGAGCAGAGGAGAAGAGATCCAGGATGTCACCAAAGGAGAGGTCAATCTGCTCTCAAGACAGGTTCAACAGAGATGCCAGGATATATGCTAAATTGACCAGATCCCCTTAGCTCTCAGTTTGGACTGATATCTCATTCTAATGCAGTCTAAACACCAGTTCAGGGGGAGAGCTGGTCAGATTTTGGCAAAAATCCCACAGAAGTCTATTGAAATGCAGGTTCTGGCTCAGATTCAGTGGTCAGACAACTCCTCAAACTCAGCAGAAAGCTAAATCTGGGTCCAAATATGCACTCATCCCCCTCAGCATCTCTCTAATTACTGCCGAGTAATTACTGTGCAAGTAACAATCCACTAACAAGTTCCAATAAAGAAAACATTTTGTAAGAGGAGGAGGTAGCAGGAGGACTAATTTGCCAGGTAGGAGGTTTTAATGCCATCAGGGTAGATGCTGCTGATCCCTTCCTTAACAAGGCCTGCATGTAATTTTGCTCTGGGCAAAAGGATTTTAAGATAGGTGAAGGGAAGAAAAAAGAAAAAAAAAAAAAAGGGAGAAAAAAAAATTGAACCAATCCAGCCAGAAAAGAGAATTTAGGTGATGTTTTCAGTTTCTGCTGCAGTCTGACTTTGCTAGGGCCCAAGGCTGTGTGGGAGCTCTGCCAGGACAGCCTCATTGCCATGCATCACCAAGAAAAACCCCGTGGGAATCAGCTGGTAAGGGAGGTGGAAGTCCCACTCAAAAGACTGAGAGCAACATATTACGGAAAAAATCAGCCCAGCTATTTCATCATCTTCTTGATCCTCCCAGCAGCCAGTGCTGTCAACTCAAACCATGGGCAGCAACTCATCCCAAAAAGCTAAAAAGCAAAACTACAAAGCACCTTCCATCAGTGGGGAAACTGAGTCACCCATCAGGCAGTAACACCCACCTCTGGCTCTGCATCACCCCAAGGTGTCCTTGGAAGCTGAAATCCCCTTGGTTTTCTGTTCAACTTGTGGTTGGACACATTAGGTACCCTACAAGTATAAGGTGGCTACATAGGGCTGAGTGATGACTAGCACATCAAAAGGCATTGAAAAGGGAAGTATTCTGTTAATTTACTCTGGTAAAAGACAGTGACAAACTGTGGCAGTTTTGTCCTTTATCTCCATCCAGGACAGCAGGGGAGGGGGAAAAGGGGTTTTGTGGGTTTTTTTTTTTCAACACAGGAGGCTTTGTAAGGGATTTCCCAGGCTTGGGGAAAAGGCCTTTGGCTGAATTTTGTTTCTTGTGTTGCAAGAGTTATCAGGACCCAAACAGGAGGTGGCTTAATCCTCCATTGTTAGATGCTGGTCAATGCCAGGGATCGTTGCACCTGCCTGCACATGCTGCCCTTGTGCTGTCACCAGCAAATGCCTCAACATTCCAGCAGTAAGCTGATTTTATAGCTCTAAAAGGCACTATGGTTTCTATGAGTACTTGACTCACGTTGGGCCTTACAGCTGCTTTCATTCCCAAAAATTAAACTCCTGAGGTTGCAATCCCCATCCGAGCCTTGTTCTCCTCCACACCCTTCCCATGTGTACGTTTGCCCAAGTACTACTCACTTTGATCTCTGCACAACATGGATGTGGTTCAGGAAAAAGTTATCAGGTGAGTCACCGGGCTGGGATCCTCTGGCAGCTCATCTTCCTCCAGGTAGGCTGAGAAGCAAGAGGAACAAAAGCTGCTCCTGTGGTTAAAGTAGATTATCCCTTGAGGGGCAAACCCCTTTATTACTGCAGAGTCCTTAGCATCTTCAGCTGGGTTTGCCAGAAATGCCAAGCTGAGACTCAGCTGTTTGGCCTCTGCATTAAAGAGCAAGTTTGGAAATTAATTTGAGGGTTTAAGCTATATATAAACCTCTGCAGTATGGTAGATATCAAAAAGCACTACTATTGCCTAAAAATTTGCTTTTCCAAGCTAGACACAATAATTGGGGAGTGGGAGTGACAACCTAAACCTTGTCTTGAACTGCCAGCTGGTGAATTCCCTGCAGGAGGTATCTATCCTTTCCTCCTGGAGAAGGAAACATCCCCCACATACCTGAATAGTCAGAACAGCAGCAGAACCAGACCTGAATCCAGACTGAAAGGAGATTAATTTCTGCTTCTCAAGTGGAGGCTGGAGTTAACAAAGCAGTTTAAACTTCAGTTCCTAATAACTTTTATTCTCCTTTCTGCGCAAATACATCTATTTTCTCCAGCCACCAGTTCTGCAAACAACTGCTTGGGCGACTAGCCCATTAATACATGGGGTTTAACAACTCTACCTTCACACCTTAGGAATTGCCGTTATCAAAAGGGCACAGTGGCTGACAGAAGTTACAGCTCACACAGCATCTCAACATCTGTTAGTGTTGCTAAAGCTAGATCCATTCCCACCTTTGCAAATGTTAAAGGCACTGGATTTACTTTTGTGGACTAGATCTGAGACAGTAGGCAAAATATATTTAAATTTATAGTCACTCGCATTGAACGTCACGTACAGATATGCAGGACCTACATCATCACAGTCTGGTTCTACCTGGCAAACATGGGGAAAAAAATGGCTCCAGTGATTATGCATTACCTAGAAATTAAAATAGATTGAGTAGACCATAATAAATACATGCCAGAAAAAATATAAAGAATGTGTGGGAACGCCGATACTTTATCTTAACATTTCTTAGTAAAATAACTTCCTTATGGTGTAATCAAAAATGGAGAGCCAGCACCTAACTAAATTGAGTGCCACAAAAGTTAATAATGGTTAAAATTACCATTCAATTTATTTTTGTATTGGATGATCTTCAAAGTTGCAGACTGAGAATTGCTGAAACCTTTTAGGCATTTCTTTCTCGAATCAGAATACTTCAGAGATGCAAACATTAACTTGAATTTTAACATCTAAAAATCCTTAGTGAAAGGAAATAGATTTAAAAAAAAAAAAAAAAAGAAAAGAAAAGGAAAGAAAAACTTTAAAAGTTCCCCTGATAGTTACAGATGGTTTAATCTTTGGAACCTATTATGTGTTCATTTTCCTTCAGCATTAATTATACATAATTACCACCACTTTACCCATACCCTTTCAAAAACGAAATCTGTTTACATTTTTCGCATATGTTATATAAAAGCAAGATTTTTTTTTAAGGCAGGTTTTTGTGTGGGTTTTTGTTTGTGGGTTTTGTTTGTTTGTTTTTTTTTCCAGAAACGGGGCTTCTATTTACCCTCTTGAAGGGGCAAGGGGAGCCAGTGAGTGCGCGGGTAAGCCAGGTTTTACTTAAAGTTCCTTTGGTACAGCTTAATTACTTTTAAACTCTGGAAGCAATCAGGTTATCATCCTTTGAAGTGCCACGGACGGGTCGCCGTGCTGGGAGGAGAAGGGGCTGCTGTTTGCGCGGCGCGCAGGGGCCGGCGCAGCGCGGGGAGAGATGCGCTTGGCCGCGGCTGGCGGAGGCGGGAGCTGCCCGTCCCTGCGGGGACAGTGAAGGCTTGGAGGCTGGGGATACGATAACCCGAGTTCGGCTGGAAAAAAAAAAAAAAAAAAAAAAAAAAAAAAAAGGAGATTCTGGTTAAGGCTGAGAAGCAGCGCTGATGTTGTAAAAGATTGAGGAGGATTGTTCGCACTTTTCAACCTTATAATTTCGCCCTGTGCACAAACCACGAAATTGCACGGCTCTATTCTCCCTCTTTTTTTTTTTTTTCTTCCTTCTCGGTCTTTTTCCCCTCTCCCTCCCGTCGCAGGATCGCTGTCAGGTGGCTTTTTTCCCGGCCGTGCAGGGATCAAAGCGCCCGGGAGTAGAAGCGTCCATTGTGGGGCTGACACACGATCGCCCTGGGCAGGGGAGCGGGGGCAGCAGCGGGTGCGGGGCACCGGGCCCACTCCCCTGGGCGCTTCCCCTCACAAGTGGCGTTTCCCCACGAGCTTGAGGGGGGCATTATTTTTTTTTTTTCCCCTGTCCCCCCCTCCTCTCCCCTTCCCCCGTGGGGAGGCTTGCTCCCCAGTTGTTTCATCTCGGTGCTCTTCTCTGCGGGTGCTCTGGAGAGGGGGAAAGCAAACGGAGGGGGCACCCCGCTTATTCCCCGACCCCAAACCCTCTGCGCCCGGCAGCAGCTCCATTATTTGCATGTCATGTTTATAACCTGGTGGAAACCAAGACTGATATTTGTGGTTGGGAGAAGATGACTTTCACCTCTCCGGATCACTCTCTTAAATAAAAAAGAATTGACCAGCTATGGGCGTAAGCATTTATCTTGAGTTTGCGGTCATTATCTTTATTATATTGCCTCTGCAATAAATAAATCTGGTAGTTACTACCCCACAATAAAACTGTAGTATATGGGACACCTTACTATTACTTTCTTAACAATCTGCCATCTCCTCACCTCTAAATCTTCCCTGTCTGCCCGGCCCGCGTAGATCGCTCCCCGCCCGCAGGTGCGGAGTCTCCGCGCCGCTGCCTCCGCTCCTCCCGCCCTGCCCGCTCCTTTCCCCTTTTCCCGATGATTCCTCACCACAGAGCTGCCTCTCGGCCCCCCGCAGGTGCCAGCCGGGTGGGCAGCCCCGGGGGATGGGTGGGTGTCCCCTGGGCGGGTGTCCCTCCGTCGGTATCCCCTCGGGGAGATATCCCCGGGACAGGTGTCCCTTTATGGGCGCCCCCCCAGCTCGGTGTCCCCCTGTGGATACTCCCCCCCCCCGGGTGGGTCTTCCCCGTGGGCAGCCCCCAGGAGGGTGTCCCTAGTGGGCAATCCCGCCTGAGCACCCACTCTCCCGTGGCAAGCATTCCAGGCAGGTGGGACCCCCCTTTTTGGGGATCATTACACCGCCACCTCCCCTTGCCCCCCTCCCCGGCTTTCTGCCCGCCATCCCGGCCCATGGGTCAGAAGCAAGGGGGAATCCACGGGGTTGCTCCTCTCTTCTCGAGGGCTGCACCCTGACCACCGCCTTTCTTGTTGTTTAGGTTTGTTTTTTTTTTTTTTTTTTTGGGGGGGGGGGGTTGTTTGGTTTTTTTTGGCGAGAGGTGCACACGAGGAACAGCCCCAAAACTAAGGCTCAGCAGCGAAGGGAAGCGCTGCCGCTGCGCCAGAGAGCCTTCACCTCCACTCCCTGCCTCCCGCTGCCTCTCTGG
>NW_020955234.1:892075-893852 GCF_003031625.1 Empidonax traillii
CCGCACACACACACTCCGTAGGTAAATGTCCACGCAATAATATTTATTTACAGTCAGAATCCTGCGCGTATGTTTCTTTTAATTGTATTTTACCAGGGTGATTCCTTCTTGCTTTTAAAAACAAGCGGCTTGGAAAAATATTCCCATTTGGGGCAGCAGCAAAGGAGAGGAAAAGGGGGGTGGGAGCATTTTTATTTATACCTTTGACATTTAAAAGAGCATAATTAATTTGTCCTGCTTGCATTAACATTGTTGAGGAAGGTTTCAGAAAGCAAACCAGCAAAGGGAAGGGGGGAGGAAAAATAGAAGCTCGCCTAGAAAGCTTAGGATTTTTTTTCCCTCTTTCAGATGTGTAATCAATCATTCGAGTAGGAGGCAGCAAAATTGTAAAGATTCGATAGATTAAAATGCAAATGAAAGGTAGAAAAAGAAACATTAACATGGCAATCAAAGATTTAATAATCGTAAATCACGGTGGGGTTTTTTTGTTGCAGCTGCAGTTTGTGTGTTTTTTATGTTTTAATCATGTTCGTTCTATAAATAAATAATTTCTGAAACGAGACTAATTTTTCACTATTTTAACCGTGGGCTATGGCACTAAATATTTTTTTTTTTAAGTATGGAACTCCAGATTGCAAACTATCAGACCAGAAAAGGAGGAAAATACAGCCAAGTTGGATTAGTTCACATTTGAAATTTCAAGTGCAATGTCTTCGCACTGCAGACTGCTTACCTTTCCAATTGAAATCCTTATAAAGTTTATTTGGAATCATGAATGTTTATGTGAAAGCAGACAACCGGCGTTTCTTTACAAGGCTAACGGTAGCACCAACCCTCATTCCTGGAGGAAATATGGAAAAATATATTTACTTATATATGTTCTTTTCCCTATATATATATTTATATATACAGGGGAAAGAACAATAACACTTAGGCTGTATTACGTTCAAACTAAAGCATAGTTAAATTTCCAAGGGAAGATTGAAGAGGGGGAAACCTGAGGAGAGAGGTGATCAATGAGGGGAAGGACGAGACGGAGAGTTTTGCTCTCCCCTCGGTTTAGTGCTGCGCCTGAAAGGCTCCGGGGCTGCCTAGGGTGGCTGTCGGAAACTCAGCATCCTTCTGTCCCGGTTTACACGGGCTCGGCTTTGGTCCCCCCAAGTCCCGGGTTATGGGGTGCACTGGCTCATCCTCTGGGAAAGTGGCTGGAAAATAATTCTTGTAACTTTCGGGTGCAGCGGATGGAGTTCATTTTGTGCTGCGAGGAGGGGGTAAAAGGAGTTAATCTCTACGTCGTTGGTAATCCTTATAGAGCCGAGGGAGAGAGAAGTAAGAGGGGGGAAAAAAACCCCCGTGGGCTCCTCCAGTTTGGGGGTTTTCTGCAGCGCTGCCCTCTCTATAGAGCGCTCGGCGAAAAGAAACCGGTAAAAAAAACCCAACTAAATCCCAATTAAATGGGGGAAACGAGATGCGTTCCTGCACCCTCCTCCTCCTCCTTGCCGAGGGGCCCAGCCCTGTCCTGTGCCCCCCTCCCCGGGTCCCCGGTGTCTCCGGCAGCGCTCCCCGCCGCCGGACCTTCCCCCGAGGTGGCCGCCGCTCAGCGCCGCGGTGCCCCGCGGATCCCCCGCGGCCGAGGGGATGCTACGGGGAAGGGTCTCCCCTCCCCGAGGAGCCCCCGCCGCAGCACCCCCGCAGCACCGCCGCCCTCCAGGCAGGTACAGGCAAAACTCTTTAGGATTGGGGGGCGGAATTCACCGCATGTGTGTTGTTGTTTCTT